>NW_015505919.1:350382-393554 GCF_001515645.1 Sinocyclocheilus grahami | reverse complement strand
AAATAGTTTTTGTTATTAGTTATGTATATTTGGGCTTTATGTTACATTTTCTGTTGTTTAATGAAAGTTTAATGCATTATTTAAGTATCATGTGTGTTACCATGATGGTGTTTTGTGTTTGCATGAATGACTCTGTGCACCTTCTATATATTAGTATATACTTCTGCTTGTGGTGAAGCTACTTGTGATGAGCTTTGATTCTCTTGATTCTCTTTTACCACCTGCATTATGATGGTGGTTGTCAATATGTTAAAGGTACAAAACAGATTTTAATAGCAGTGTGCATTGTTGAATTTACTGGTTTACATTCAAATTTTCTTGTTTGTAAATTACAGTTTTATACTGTCAAATTTACGGCCGTAAATGTTTACAGTTTTTCTGTATTTTTTACAAAATTATTCTGGCAACCACAGCTGCCAAAATTATTTTTTATTATTTTATTATTTTACAGTGTAAATTAAACTAAAGCAGCTCTTCTATGTGCTAATGCTGATGTATGCTATACTAACTACGCTACAATCAAACACAATTATGTGCCATATTGGCGGAGTTTGCAGTTATCTGCAATATGAGTGTTGTCAAACTTTAACTGTCAGGAGGCTTACATTAAATCTGACAGCGATGGAATAATGCACTTGAATCATCTGCATGTCATGTACAATGCTCTGTATAAGGTGCAGGCTAGTAAGGCGAACTAATTAGAATAAATTCTTCCAGCTATTGTTAAATTACAATGCCCTTTTAATAGCGATTATTGAAAGGTGACTACTGCACATTGGGTTTTTTTTTTTTTACAGTTTGCTCTTTGGTGTTTAGGGCTGAATACTTCAGCTTGTAAAAAGGATGAGACATATTTATTCCTGTCTTATGATCTGTTTTCTACACCAAAACATCAAGTAGGCATCTTCTCTTTGTGCTGTTTGATAATTTAGATTACTAACAAAAATGCTTGAACAAGGATTAAGTCAAGTTCAGAGCATGTGCCCTTTAGACAGAAAGCTTTCAGACAGATGATCAACTTGGCAGGAGCTGTGTATGTCTAAATGTACATGTAAGCTTGTGTATGCGATTGTGTGTTTGGCAAATAGCCGTGTTTTTGTACCACAGTCTGCTGTCAAGGAGTCAGAGGGGAAATTGTGTATCTCAGCAGGTAGAAATAAGTGGTGAAGAAATGATAGACATGTCAGGTTGAAAGGACATGGTGCCCTAAAAAACAGAGAGAAAGTAATTGAGAAAAATGTCTGAGCATCCACATTTGCAAATTCATAAACTTAGTTTTTCTAAACTTTGCTTAACTACAGTTATTAAGCAGTCCAAAGAGCAAGTGGTGTGTCTTTTGTAAAAACTGGAGCTGTTCATTTTTTCCCTTCATTTCTCACAAAAGAGGTGGACAGCCTAAATCACATTGAAGTTAAAGAGAGCTATTTAAAAAATGACTTTGAACTTTTCACAATAAGTTTAATTATCACATCAGTGATCATTCTTTATTTTAGAGAAGAACTTTAAGGGAAAGTATGACTTTTAAGAAAAAAAACTTCAAAAGTGACAGTAAAGACATGTTACAAAATACAAAATAAATAAATGAAAATAAAAATAAGTGCTTTTCTTTTGAACTTTCTATTCACAATCTTGAAGAAAATGTATCCTGGTTTTCATAAAAAAATTAAGCAGCACAACTGTTTTAAACATTGATAATAAATTTTTTTTTTCTTGAGTACCAAACCAGCACATTAGACTAATTTCTATAAGTTTTATTGGATTCTATGTAGTCAAATGTGCCCCTAATTGAATAACCACTGTCTTTTTATACTTCCAATTTTCTCTGTTCTTTAATTTTTCACTTATAAATGACTTAAAATGACTCTAAAGGTTAATTTACGCCACACTGGCAGACACCAACCAACGTTGAAAATCACCAGTTTACAGTACATCACATCTCAGACAATCTGCGACCGCAAAAACAAGAGCAACAGATGCTGACAGAGGTAACACGACAAAACCCAGCAAACGTGTCTGTTGGTGCAGTGTGAATTAGCATTTAACAGCTGCTCTGATACTGAAGTGGCACTTGGTGTGTTTCCGGGTGGCTCAAGCCCATCAGGAAACATTGCTTGTTTACTTAGATTGTCACTGGTACACTAGTGATCACTATGACAAAAGCATTTCTATATATATATATATATATATAGAAGCCTTCAGCAAAGTGGAGTTTGTAATGGGTGGTCCTCATTGTTAACTGCCCACAGTGTATCATGTTTCTTAGTTAATTTACTTTTAACATCAGCGGTGTATGTGGTTTCATACTGAGATACGCTGGGACGCTCATAAAAAATGCTGGCCACTCACTAACAAGTACTGTTTTGCATTACACCCCACTGACAGTTATAGGTCTGTGATAAGGACACCGTGAGATAATTAGAGTAGACAGAAACGATATTTCACATAGCCAAAACTGAGATGATTCAACAGGAAAATGAATATGCATGGGAACTTTTCATCAACCAAAAAAATCTATTGCATAATCCAGGCTTTTATATTTTGTTACACAGTGTGAAAATGAGCCATAATTAGTTAACGGCCAATTAGGTGGCTTTTGAAGGGTTTGCAATCAATATTTAAATGCTTATTGTGCACTGTGTACACAAGGCTGGAAAGGAGGAAAAAGACAATTACATCTGATAATTATGCCTCATCTGTTGGCACAACAGCTAATATTCTGCATGGTTACATCACCAATGCTGCATTATGACAGCAATCTCATATCTGTGCTAATACTTCATACATGCAATGTAAAAAATACCCAGCAGCTTTCCAAATAATCCACCTAATATGCTGTGCCTGTCTAGGTCGATTTAGTATTCAATATAAATGAGTATTGAGCACTATTTAAAAAAATAGAATGTGGTGTACAAAAAAATACTGTAATATAATGCTTTTAATACACAAACACACACACACACACACACACACACATGATTGCATACATTAATCAACTGGAATGTCCGATTTCTTTTTATTTTAGTTTAAAATATGATAATAAATACTAATAAATATACAATTCATATAAACGATTATATATACATTTATGTATTAAGGTGAAACAGTTTTGCTTACTTAAGAATTTGTCTTAAAGCTAAATTTAATATATAGTTCTAAATATGACCCATAAATGTTCTTGGTTTTTGTGATCAAAATCAATTAAATAAACCAAACAAGCAAGCAATAGCCTGGTTGCAGTGCTTGCTCTATTGTTTCACATTGCTTAAGTCTGTTTCCCAGCAGAACGCAATGTTGATTAGAGTGACAGAAGGGTCACTGGCTCTCTGTAATTTACTCAAGTCCCTCTGCACACATCAAATTTCCCCTCCTCAGTGGGGTCACATGTATTCATTTGGCAGGCACACTTGAGGAGACATAATCAGTGTGGATGATGGTGTTCTCTTTTGCATCTTGACTTATTGGGTGTTGTTTGTGTTCACTATGATTATGAAATAACCGTGGCTGCATGCAGAACGGACAGGCTCTGAAACTCACTGCCACACACAGGCTAACCACCATTACCAAGACAAATATACAAAGAGCTGTTTCAAGCTGACGACCGTCCAGTGGACACTACAGGGAGGCACACCCCGCTCAGTTAGGGTAGGGCCTTTCAGCTGCTGACCGCTGGCTTCATACACCCACACAAGAGACTAAAAACAGCTAAATCAGTGGATCATCCAGATGTTAAATAGCTCAGGGACCTGACACAGAACGGACACCAATCCAGGGTCGTTGCTAAATTTCACAGGGCCCAGGAGAAATATTTTGACAAAATTTAAACATTGACTCAATGTTCGCTTTTAGCAGATAAAAAAAAATTATTAAAAATGTAAACTCTTTCTCTTCTCAGAAAAACAGACCAAAAACACTGATGACTCATTCTGCACTACACAGATTTTCCTCCAATCAAATGCTCTCTAGAATGAGAATGTCCCTCCCCCTAATAAAACCTGCACATTTTGAGTAACCAACATGTACAAGCAGTTGCTAATAAACCTTTTTACAAAGTACAAGACATTTTCTCCTGAGGATTTACAGTACCCTTCAAAGGTTTAGGGTCAGTATGATTTTTTTTTAAATTAATAATTAGTTCAAAAGTGACAGGAAAGACATTTTCCATTTCAAATGAATGAAAAAAAAAATATTTTTTTCATTCACTAGAGAATCCAGAAAAAAATCATGGTATCAGTTTCTACAAATTTTTTTTAATAAAAATTAGCAGCAGCAGCACAACACTGATAATAATAAGCATTATTATTAATAATGGAGCACCAAATCAGTATATTATAATGATTTCTGAATGATCATGTGACAGTGAAGACTGGAGTTATTGATGCTGAAAATGTAGCTTTACAATCACAGGAACAAATTAAATTTTTAAATATGTTAAAAAAGACGACAATTATTCTAAATTGTAATATTTCACAATATTCCACAATATAGCATTTTTGATCAAATAAATGCAGCCTTGGTGAGTATAAAAGACTTATTTCAAATTCAAATTTTTAAAATCTTACCAACCCCAAATGTTTGAACGGTTACAGTTGAACCTATAACCACACCAACACACATTTCTCGGCATGAGAACTTACTGAGCTCTGCAATGCTCCCAACGCGGGTCGCCAGGAGGGACTGTTCAATGGTGCGGAGTTCAGCCTGGCTGTAGGCATGGCCCTCTCCAGTTTTCCCTGCTCGCTGCTGGTCACGGTGCAAGTTCAGACTGTCCGGCAGGCTCAATACACCTGTGGGCCAAAGAACAGACAATCAAATATAAATAAACACGTGAACGAGCCAAAACCAGACATAAAAACATTTGCAATGGGACCAAGAGACTTTGAGAGCTTAGTGTTAAGACATTATCATTGTTTGAGAGGCAAATCAAACAACCCCCGAAGCAATTTAAACTGCTGTTTTTGTGTTGGACCTTTTTCCAAATTGCAACAAGCCACGCGCCCACAGGTGAGTTCAGCAGCATGTATTGGCTAGAGCCCTGGTCATCTAATATTCATTCAATAACCCTAATCAAATTACTTAACAGCGCTGCAGCCAAGGCTTTTGTTTGAACGGGAGAATAGGCAACGACAGATGGGATATTGAGCTCAGCCACAGGTGAATAAAGACAGACAAGCAGCTATCTGTCTGAGCTAAAGGTTTCACACGTTGGGACTATATCGAACTGGTATTAATTAACGGGTGATATCTGTAACTATTTGTCTTTCAGACATCCCAAGCCATTTGCTTTTCAGTGTGTCAGTCTACAGTACATTTAAGCAATATTGCTTTGGTGATATTGCTTTTATACAACAGATCAATAAACTAGTTAATATTGAGTAACTTAGATTTCAGACACAGTTATGAAATCTATATTTGCTCTGCCACAGCAGAACCTCCTAAAAACTCCCAGTAGTGGTGTTCTTGAATTAATATTTTAATAATTCACTCATAAAAAAAGGAATGTTTCATTTCTGAATGTATCAGTGTTTATGAATGAATTAGTTTAAAAAAACTGATTCAATGACTCACTCATAAAGGTAATCATCTAATTAGTTCCTGGATGAATAAGTGTTTTTAATGAACTGGTTGAGAAAACGATTCAATGACTCATTCATAAAGACCACCACTTTTTCTGTTCCTGAATGAATCAGTGTGCTGAATGAACTAGCTGTATAAATGATTCAATGACTCAACCATACAGGCAGTTATCTAATTTACTCCTTATGGATTAGTGTTATTGATTTGCTCATAAAGACTGCGACTTCTTCCATTCCAGAATTAATCAGTGTGCTGAACTGAGTCAGTTGTGTAAATGATTAAAAGACTCACTCATAAAAGCAGCTCTATGATTTAATCCTGAATGCATCAGTGCTTCTGAATGAATCACTTATAAATGCAGTCCCATTAATGGTTTCTGAATGAATCTGTTTGAATGAATCATCTGAGTAAATGATTCCGATGACTTCTTAATAAAGACCTACTGACAGTAGTGATCCAAAAATGGAAAATTCTTAGTACTGTTATACTGTACTGTATCTCACCACACTTGGAACGTCACTTAGCCAATCAAATTTGAGGACCATAACTAACTACTGTATAAAAATAGATAAAAACAGTGTTAGAAACATGTACATAATGTGATTTCAAAAGAGTTTAATAAAACAAAGGTTTAGGTTAACAAAGTACCTAAAAAACTTTTAACCTAAAAAATTAGGTTAACAAAGTAACCTATTGTACATGTATTACTTTGACTAAACCTTAATGATAAAGTATACTAATAACATTACCAGTTTTAAACAAAAAGCACAATCTTTAACAAAGATACTTTTAACAGTAACATTTTCCAACACTGCACACAAACCAGCAACAGCCTATCAGGAAGCTATTTTAAGCAGGTTATACTCTTGACTTTCATCTAAAGGGATTTGTGTTGTCAGTCTCCCAGAGGTGGGTAAATATCCTGTATCCTGTTGTATATTGAATGACGCTGTTAGCACAAGACAACACAGGGAAAGAAACACAGAAACTCATGAAGTTTTCATAACACCATGATTAAAATGACCTGGCACAGCGAGTTCTGGCTGCTGCGAATCTCTTTGTGGTCAGTGAGTTAATGCATAATGGAGGATGTGCAATATTCGCCAGATGGGAGACAAGCTGAATGCTTTATCAAGAGACACAATGTTGTTCATGGGTGACATGATGCTTTTAAGGAATTTTGAAGGGAGTTCAAGCGAGGGAATGCTTTGTTTTGGGTGATTGTCTCGTCTGATGAAGTTTTAACAAGAGTGCCGCAACACTGCGTGAGGGGTAAATGTTTGCATGTGTGCGGGCCCTTATGAAACTGCAGAACATCGTACAAGCCAGAACAGTTAAAGTAGTTGCAGTATTTTGCTGCAGGTTTTTTGTAATGTTGAGTGAGAGGTGAGAGAAGATCCGAAAACAGGATCCGCAGGACGTTACAAGGGATTGCTTGACCTGTTTTTGACTGTAACAAAAACCTGACAGCTGTGGCTGTCATAACTTTCCCATAAAAAATATGGTAACAATGTTACATGCATTATGGGATGGCACTTATGTAAGTTAATAAAACTGAATGACATAGGACAGGGGTAGGCAAGTTCGGTCCTAGAGAGCCGCAGTCCTGCAGAGTTCAGCTCCAACCCTAATCAAACACACCTGAACAAGCTAATCAATGCCTTCAGCACTAAAATATAATATACCAACCTAACTGAGCTTTTAAAATCTGTTTTTACTGTAAAATGTTCTGATAATAAACAGGTGGTACAACTGACAAACTAAAACTGCTAAATAAAACACTAACCATAAATCCCAGAATGCCACGGGAAGAGAAATGGACAGTTTTTGATCTCTAGAAATCTTCTCATGGCTCTTTCGCTTGGGCCAAAAATATGCACTCCGGTGGGAGGAAAAAAACAAAAACAGGCCTCAATATTTTATGACCCCTCCACCCAATCAACATTCCCTGCTCTTGAAACTCTTCTCTCTCTCCCTCTATACTCTCAGCACATCAACTTTTTCATGTCATTACAGACGCTAAAAATTCCCCTGCATGTTTATGTAATCAGATAAAATCACGCAAATGTGAGGTGGAACATTCTCGTCGCTCCAACTTTGCAGCCCCACCATGTATCAACCATGTTATCTCTCTCCAGCACTTGTATTCCCTACTGAGAGAGATGTAACGGTTATTTTTATTTGCAGCAATGTGTTTTTCTTTGCTTGATATTGGGTTAACTTAAAAGGTGAAGGGGGTGGGAGGAGAAAAATGAGACCACGGTCCCTTCAAATTGGTGACCTTGGCCAAATGGTGGCAAAATACTTCCCGCCAAATGTTACTTAGCATGATATTTATAATAAAAAAATGCTTTAACAACTAGGAAACTTTCTTTATACTTGTACAGTGAACACTCGTACAGAGGACACTGAGTCATAAGAACGCCATCAACTCAAGAACGGTTTGCAGAAACTTAGTTTCAGAAAGACTGGCATAAATAATACAGTACAAACACTGCTAGACACTTCAATCATAGCTGGGGAAGAGAAGGGAACGCAGAGAGCCTTCCATCGCAGGAACGGTGTGAAAACTCTCTGCACAAGATTAGAGGACACACTTGTTTTGAAAGACCATCATGTAAATTGATACTTAATGGACACCTGAAGAGATTGAGCTGGAAAATTTATCTTCAGGATACATGCTGATGGACATTTCGGTGTCCTATAATTCTAAGCCTGAATCCCCACATCCTTGTTTTAAACAACATACCTACAGTCCTCATGTCCATGGCGCTTGGTTAGCCAAGACAGAGCATATCCTTTTTTATTAAACTTCTGGCAAAACAAACATTTGCAAAGAATATGCCTGAGTTCAAGTCAAATCTTCAGTTTATCAAAAAAAGTTCTCTGACTGTAAGCTGTTCACTGACCTGAATACCACCTTGCTCGTAGTTCAGAGGTTATCCTGTGCTTCTGTAATCCAATTTATTCACAAAAATAAGACAATATCCTGTGTCAAAAATGGGCTAGTAAAATATTTTTCCCCTTTTTCTAATATTAAATACTTAATCCTGCTAAAGTACCTGCAAAAAAAGTCCACCTTACGCAATGTGGATTAACAAAATAAAATTTTCATTAAAAAAGGACACCGGGGTAAATTGTCACAAGTGTTCTTTTGAGACTGCATTGTTTTTCCTATGCAAGAAAAGTTGAAATATTTTTTAAAAATACTTTATGTAACAAAAAGTGACAGCTAGCCTTAGCAGCAGCCATTCAGACAACGAGATGACAACATAAGTCATTCATTAAAAATGCTTTGCACAGGCACATCTGCATTTATAACAATAGCTACAACTGACTGATAAAATGACATCTTCAGTCAGTAAATGAGCGAATACTTTTAATGGACATTAAAATCTCATTAAAAGACTATAAGACGTATGCCTTTGGGGACCAGTCATTATGTGCAATATTACTGCCATGATGATGGGCCCATAATTCTCTGCTGGTTTCAGTGGCATTTAAGCGATATCCAAAAATGACTTGGACGCCTCAACATTGATCGTAAACCCAGAACTTCGACAGACTATCACATCATCCCCCGCTGCCGCTACATCTGTCACTTCTTAAAGAGCCAATTTATTTCTTTATAAGGAAATCGAGAGGAACACAATGTCAGCCAACCAGATGGAAGCAAAATGAACACTATAAGTGCAGGTAAATTATATTAGCTAAATGCCAAAATAGATTATTCATATGCTGATGCTGGTTTCAAGCTGCATTACACTGAAAATACTACAAATAGATGCATTAAGACATTAACATTAAGTCTTTGAGTGGCACCATAAACAGTGTCTGAGACCATAGTAAAAATGCTTCTATTTTGGATGTCATTTTTCTTCTCATTTGCATTACAAATTACATTATTACTTGAGTAAAAATGACTATGAATGTCCTAGAATTTAATGTGCCTTGGTTTTGCTTTAATAATAGCAGCACTCGAGCTGCATATACTCCACAAGTTTGTGTAAAACCAGATGATCATGTTCTCCAGCATGATTTGAGATAATCTAAAGAGCATCTTGAGGTTCAGTGGAAGATCATCTTACCATCTGTACAATCAAGTTCACACAATCAATTTCACACATCACTTATTTGATTAGTGACCTAGAAACAGTGCAAAATCTCTTTTTCATTTTACTTCACAATGCTTTTTTTGTAAAAAAATTTTTTTGTCAAAATTGAAATAATTTCAGTTTAAGATAAAATTACATTTTTAAAGCCAGATTTTCAATGTAGTCTCATACCTAACAAATGGGGCGGAGGGTATACATTAGATTTGCATATGTGCACAACAGCCAATTGAGTTTTCCCACAGTTTTCGCACAACAATAGATTGTTCCCTTTCATGGCTTGCCTGTAAGTGGCGGTTCTGCCAGGATGGAGAAATGTGGTATATTCTAGCTTGCCTGAAATCCCCCGTCAGCTCTGCACTGAATGATTAGATCTACAATCAATGTCCCATTCTTTTCCGGTGACAGAAACACACTTCTTCTCCCGAGTGCACACTCAGACACTTTGTTTTGATTTCCTGCAGCTGTTGAAGTGATAAGGTATTGGCAAAAAAATAAATAAATCTTCATTCCGACACGCTTTGTTACCGGAGTCACGGAATATCAGGAATACAGATTAATTCCACGACAGACAATCAAACTTTGCAGAACATATAAAATTGAAATTTGACACAATTGTTCTAAATTTCAAAGGGGTTCGGAGTAGCTTTGTTCCAGTAACTTAATTAAAGTATCCTACAGAGGGAACCGTTCAATTGCGACTCGGCAAGGGAACCAGCCCTGTCACAAAAAAAGACAACAAAACTCTTTAGCTCGCTTTCAATTTCCCTTTTTTTTCTCCCTTGCTGCACTGCTGTATATTTGCTGAGGAAAGTCCCATCGATTTCTCTATGGTGCACAGCCGGTCTCTTATCAGAGTGAGACTTGTACGGAATATTAACAGCCAAGTCTCCATAGCAACAGGGCAGAGCTATCCAGCAGCCGCATGATTGGTGGAAAGAGAGCAGGGGTTGTGGGGATGTGCTGGATTTGGAGGTGGGCGCATACGGGAAAAAAACAACAATTTTAGGTGGCCTGTGACTGTACCTCCCAAAATATTACCTGAGGGTGTGTTTGCCTCCAAAATGTTGCATTCAGGATAAGAAAAACCCTGAAGATATAAGATAAGTGGGTCTCGTATGCAAGAGCACTTGAGTTTATAACATCTTTAAAATATTCAGAACATGTCTATTTATTGCCATTCAACATGACAGTTTGACATTTCCATCTGAGTCATGCATTAAAAGCATTATATGGAAAGAACATCTGAAAAGTTAGAAACTTTATACAATAAAAATGTGGGCATGTTTCAAGCTCATGCATGTAAAATATATAGACTGTAGCATGAATCCCAGTAAAACTTTTCGGTGCCTCAGTAAAACTGATAAACTCTGATGAGGGAGAGCAGATGATAAACATGCGTTCTAAATTCTCAATTGTTTGAACCATTTAAAACATGGTTAGTAAACACCAATTTTGTGTCAAAATGTATGCGGCCAAATGTTGCTAAATTACTGTAAATGAATGCAGATGCAGTTCTGCTAAACTATCCATTTAGTTTAAATCTACTGATACCTCAATAATAAGGTTTAGATATGTTTAGATAACTTTATGAACTGCTAAAATCATCTGTAGTTCATTGTTACATTAATTCTGCACAACAGTAGTCATATAAAAGTAAAAAAGCTTTCAAAGACTGCAGAATTGTTTAAAAAAAAAAAAAAGTCTTCCATTTGGTTACCGACCACTAAACACTTCTCTGTCTCTGGTCAGTTCTTACAAAAAGTGGGTCATACAGTGCTGCCCTTTTGACTTGCATAAATATTATGTAGAAATTGGGGTTGGTTCATCTCACATTAGAGGAAAACCTTTCAATCTTGCAATCACGAAATATGCTGCAAACAATATACTGCATTGATCATATAATAAAGGCAGCAGCTGCAAATCAATGCACTATCCATTGCCTAGGTATCAAAAAATAACTATATGCTGAATAAATATCATTATGGACAATCAGAGTTCAAATGTTGAGACAGACAGGATTATGCCTAGAGTGCTAAATCATTCAAATACTGCTCAAGCTGTCCGAATTCTCCTTCACCATGACAACCGAGGTGAATGCCCCCTTCTTCATAACACACACTGGTCCACAGCTGCGGCGGGTACGGGTAACATTTTGCCGTTCTGACATTTTACATCAGCTTGAAGCAATATGATCAACAAGGGACACAGGGAGATTTTAATGAGGGCCGTGATACTTACTGGCACTGTATTCTGAGAGCTCAATTAGTAAACTTTTTTTTTTAACACTAGAACTGTTTTTAAAACGTACATAAAAGATTTTTAATAAAACATTTAAGTCTCCCAGTCACTGACTTTTACTAAAATTGTGTGATTTACAATCCCCTGTTGTTAAAAACTGTTTAGATAAAACCAGATCAAAAAATGGGGCATTTATACCTTTAAGCGCCAGCGGGTCAAATTTACCTGCTATATAATGCCTGTATGTTGGCGCTGTCATTTTCGTGCCGCTTATGTTTTAACATAGTACATTGCTAGGCAATGCCTTTCACTAACTGAATTAGTGGTTATCAGTTTCATAAATAAAGACAAAATGAGTAAAAGAAGGCGATTTATGAATGCTGAAGAGGTATAAGAAGCACTAAATGCCATGAGCGATGGAGAGTCTGATGGTGGGGAGATAAGTAAAGCGCCCTGTCGGCTCAGCATCTGACGGCGATCAATATATCATATTCAAACCTTTTATCCTAATGTTACGCATAATTGTTCAAAATTTGGATTAATTATTTAATTTTTGCCATTTCTATCGTTTATTGTTAACGTCTGTATGTTGGCGCTGTCATTTTCGTGCCGCTTATGTTTTAACATAGTACATTGCTAGGCAACGCCTTTCACTCACTGAATTAGTGGATATCATTTTCATAAATAAAGACAAAATGAGTAAAAGAAGGCGATTTATGAATGCTGAAGAGGTATAAGAAGCACTAAATGCCATGAGCGATGGAGAGTCTGATGGTGGGGAGATAAGTAAAGTGCCCTGTCGGCTCAGCATCTGACGGCGATCAATATATCATATTCAAACGTTTTATCCTAATGTTACTCATAATTGTTCAAAATTTGGATTAATTATTTAATTTTTGCCATTTCTATCGTTTATTGTTAGCGTCTGTGTTGCTATTTGATCTGATGTAATGAATAAAACCTTTTTTTTTTTGATTACCCTAAGTTTATTGGTGTTCTTCTTATATAATTCAAATTATAAATGATATAACTAAACAAATTAATAATTAATTAGGTGAAGCTGTGCGCTTGAATTTGTCATCGCAAATTCAGTGTGGTGAATTAGGCCTATTATTGCTCATTATTGTCTATAGGCTGTTTTAGTAATTTAAATAACATAGGTTATCTTAATATATTGATTAATGACATTGTAATATAATAGCCTATTACACCACCCAAATATGTATTTACGTCCTTCTAATTCCCGTTGTCAGTGCAGACTTGTTTAGCTTAATATTGACCATTATGTAAAGAGACTAGTGTAGCCTTCATAAAAAAGCCTTGAACATAAAACAACAGGACAAAAATATAGTTGATGACTAGACATAATCATTTCATGACTCGACACTTCTTTGTGAAGACAGTAGCATAATACAGTGAAATAATATGTTCTTTAGCCATTCAAAAACAGCTGTCATGTGCGTGGGTCAAATTTACCCGCTGGCACTTTTAGGTATACAGCGATCCCTGGCGGTTCTAGTGTTAATGCAAACCTGAAAATTCACTTCTTATAGACCAATTATCGGTTTGTAAACATTCAGGATGCGCGCGCATCATGGTTGCAGAAAACCCGGGAGAGATAGCCTTTACAGCTAGAGAATTTCACGGATACGGTACAAAATAGTTAGGTTTAAAAAGATTATAAATTATATTGATTAGATGTAATTTTCAAAATGTTCTACACATACAGTATTACAAGAGCTTGTCACCCAGCGATAAGCACTGTTATTCAACGAAATTGACATTAGAGAGTGCGATAGTCTTAGAGATCCTAAACAGGGGTGACATTTTTTGTGGGCGGAGCCTATCTGGAGGCTTTCGGTTTTCAAGCAGCAGTCTATGGAGCCATGGAATAAAGTAATAAAAAAAGGTAAATTTGATTTTATATTTCAAAATTATGACTTTATTCTCGCAATTCCGAGATTATATCTCACAATTCTAATAAGGAAAAACAACTCATCATTCTCTCTTTTCCCCTGGGCTCTTCTGGCTTTTTTCCCTCAGATTTGACAAACTCACTATTTTTGAGTTAAGTCGAGTTATAAAGTCCGAATTAGGAGATATAAACTTGCATTTGCGAGAAAAAAAAGTCAGAATTGTGAGATAAAGTAAATAAATGTTATGTAAAAATTTTAATAGTAAGGTTTAAATAATATTTCTAATAGTAAGGTTTAAATAATATTTCATGCTGTAACTGTAGGGCTAATACAATACGTCCCCTATGAACAGCATATGTGAATATTATGTAGATCTATTGTTTAAATCGAATTTATGCTTTAAAAGTAGAGTAATCATAGCAGTTTTCATCCATAGTATGTCCATTTAAACGTCTGCGTTTAGCTTCAAATGACGACAGTATTCTATAAAAATTATTTGCATTCCGATCTTGACATCAAAAGGCACAAAAATATTTTTTCTTTTATTCCATGGATTTTACACATTCACCTCCACTTGTTCACAGTGTTTTTCTGCAACCACTATGCGCGCGCAGCTGCAAGTGACGTAACTGTGACGTCTACTCCAAATTGGCCTATACCTCTGGTGCCAAAGATGTAAAGGTCAATGTATTTTGAGGTAATAAACAATCAAGGCTTAAAACTTTCTTAAAGCACAAAGTAAGAAAACAAAGTGTTATTTAATTAAATAAAGATGCTAAATGTATGCAGTGTGGCCTACAGTCATGTATTTTTTTAGTATGAAAATATATTTAATTTAAACTTGAGATCAAGGGGCAAAAAGTTATTTTGTCTTAAAAATTCATTTAGTCCATAAAATATTTCAATTGAAATAGAAAAGTCTGTAAAAAAAAAAAAAGCCAATTATACACTCTGTTATTATTTTCTCTATTGTTTCTTCACAGGTGTTTTACTTTGCCAGAAAATTAAGAGTAACATTTCTGTTTTTCTACTTTTTGTTTTCTTACAGTGTATAAAAATGGCCAAAATATTAGGAAATAAGGTAAACTTACTTATTTAGGTAAACTTAAACTTATCAAAAATACATTTATGTAAATATATTTTAAAATACATACATATCAATATCTTTTTTATTTGTAATATACTTTTAAATATCTTTGTAAAATTGGTGAAGAAATGATCGCTTTGAGTTCCATGAGTGAGACCTCAAACACATTTTCTAACACAAATAGAATATTTTTCATAATTTTTTGGCAATAAAAGAATGTGTACAAAATATTGTTTGCCTTGAGACTGTGTGAAAAGCATGCTGGGACTGTAAGAGGATTGAGTGACATTGACCCGGACACAGCCTCTATATGAATGATGATTGACAGATGAGATTACTTTTAGGAAAAGGACACTGAATTTCCAAACCACAGAGATTCTGGCCAAGAGTTTTATCACTGGATGACATTTAATTCTGTTGGGGAAGTGTTTCAATTCCATTTCCACATTAACCCATTAATAACTCACTTGTGGGCATGGGTTTTGATAGGACAGAGTTCATATCCCACAAGCAGGAATGTTTTACCAGGGTAAAGGTTCTTTCTAGTGCACAAAACCCAAGTGGTTTGTGCTCACTCTCTGTCTCTGGCAATGGAAGTCACAAGGAAACGTCACTTTGCCACAGTAATAAGCATGTGTGCTGCAGTGTTGCTTAGAAACTGTAGCTTCCCAAGCTACAAGCTACTAATAAAGTAAAGTAGTTCTACAGTCAATCATTGCAAAAAGCAGTTAGCTACACTACAATGAAGCAACTAAAATTGAGCTATTTAAGGAGTAAATTACTTTTTATTACATAACTACAAAATGATATAATTTATATACATAATTTAAACATATAATTCACACAAAATATTAATGACATAATAAAATTGGTAACATGCAATATATTACTCTCTTTGGACCTTTTAAAGAGGTCAACAAATCTGTAAAATCTCTTCACCACGTATTCAGTCATGAAAATCTTGAAAACATGTTTTCAAATGACATATTACACTATATTAATGAAACTGAAACTGGACAAATGAAACATATCTTTTTTTTTTTTTTTTAAGTTGGTCTTTCGTCAGCTTAGTTAATCAAAGCTCTTTTGATAAAACAATCAAGCATTAAGGAAGGGACGGGATTCTGCAGGGTGACGAGATCTTACACAATAACGGTTTCATTTAACTGAAACGTTGGAATGATCAAATTAATCTGACTTCCCAATATGAGGGAGAGAGAAAGGGCATTCTTGTAGAGTGTATCTGACTGCTACTTCAGTTTGCTCGGTTGTAAATTTGACAAAAAAAATACTGTCTTTGTCACGCTACACTGAAACTAAATAAAAAAATTAGCTCATTACTTTGAAAGTTACTGTTTAGAAAGGAACTACCGTCTAGCTGCTGAAAAAATTAGCTATAAGGTACTAGAATCATGTTTTTAGTTATAAAAATGCACTTTACTGCACTTCTGTCCATGAAGACTACTACACAAAACACTCATATTCACATAGTCAGCTAAAGGTCTTCAGTCAACTGCAAAGGTTATTTTAGCACAAATATTACAAATAACCCCAACAGACCGGCACTCTCCAAATAATTAACACTGTTCACATCATATAATAGGATCAAAAGAAAGTCCCATGCTGCTTTGCAGCATGCTCCTGCTCTCCATCTGTGCTCCCTGACTCATCACGGCAGAAGACACGGAGTCAAAACCAACCAATCAAAAAATAAATAAATAAACAGACAAAATACTCATATCTTCAGGCCCTCCTTTTGTCCCCCTACATGGTCCACGGTTCATATCTGATGACTACATTTGTACAACACACATCTGACTGGTCTTTAGCCTTCAGGGACCCACTACATCAAACCAGTTGTAAAAGCAATTAAAAACTTTTTTTAATGCTAAACAAGGGTTCAAATGTAAAATAACAGCATTTTACATACCAAAATGTATCACAGAAACATGTTGTGCAAGAAAACATTTACAATTTCAATTTGTCAGCATGCAAAACTCACACAAGATGCTGCCCACTGACTGATTTCAATACAGCATCAATGTTTGAGTCTTTGAGGTTGGTATGATATGCACAAGTGTAAATAAAGTCCAATTTTATTTAATTAATACTTATATTCTATTTAAATTCAAATGTTGTCATTTGTTTAATAACATATAATTAATTTTGATATATATAATGATTAATTATATTTCATTTAAATTGTAATTTTGTCAATTTTACCTTTTTAACTTTTTTCATTTTCAAAATGTTATTTAATAAAAAATAAAATTGGTGTAAAAATACAATTTAAATAACAAAGTTAAAATTAGTGCTGTCAAATGATTGATCGCGATTAATCGCATCCAAAATAAAAGTTTTTGTTTACATAATATATGTGTGTGTACTTTTTATATTTATTAAGTATATATAAATACACACACATGCATGTATATATTTTAATAACATATAATTAATTTTGATATATATAATGATTAATTATATTTCATTTAAATTGTAATTTTGTCAGTTTTACCTTTTTAACTTTTTTCATTTTCAAAATGTTATTTAATAAAAAATAAAATTGGTGTAAAAATACAATTTAAATAACAAAGTTAAAATTAGTGCTGTCAAATGATTGATCGCGATTAATCGCATCCAAAATAAAAGTTTTTGTTTACATAATATATGTGTGTGTACTTTTTATATTTATTAAGTATATATAAATACACACACATGCATGTATATATTTAAGAAAAATGTTACGTTTATATATTAAATATATTTATACATAATATACATTTGATGTAAATACATGTAAATATTTTCAAAATATATGCTGTATGTGTGTGTTTATATATACATAATAAATATACTTTTTATTATTATTATATACAGTGGTGTGAAAAAGTTTTTGCCCCCTTCCTGTTTTTTTAATTGTTTGCATATTTGTCACACAAAAGATTCAGATCATCAAACAAATTTTAATATTACACAAAGATAACCTGAGTAAAATCAAACTGCAGTTTTGAAATTATGATTTAAAAACTGCATTTTGTATTTACTTGCATTATCTTTGCGTAATATTAAAATTGGTTTGATTATCTGAATCTTTTACGTGTGACAAATATGCAAAAAATAAACAAAACAGGAAGGGGGCAAAAACCTTTTTTACGGCACTGTATATAGTATAGTAAATAGTATTTCCTGAGCCTTCAAAATGGTCTCTCAGTTTGGTTCACTAGGCTACACAATCATGGGGAAGACTGCTGATCTGACAGTTGTCCAGAAGACAATCATTGACACCCTTCACAAGGAGGGTAAGCCACAAACATTCATTGCCAAAGAAGCTGGCTGTTCACAGAGTGCTGTATCCAAGCATGTTAACAGAAAGTTGAGTGGAAGGAAAAAGTGTGGAAGAAAAAGATGCACAACCAACCGAGAGAACTGCAGCCTTATGAGGATTGTCAAGCAAAATCGATTCAAGAATTTGAGTGAACTTCACAAGGAATGGACTGAGGCTGGGGTCAAGGCATCAAGAGCCACCACACACAGAGGAAAGTCAAGGAATTATACGTATATATATATATATATATATATATATATATATAATATTAAAATTTTATAAAATACTCTATAAAAATGTAATATAATTATAAATTTATTGCATTTAATGATCATAATGATAATAATTATTTATATAATTATTAATTATACTTTATATAATTTTTACATATAAATGTATGACTATTTTTAAAATGGTAAATTATAATTTTACATCAATTAAATTTTTTACAAATCGCATATAAATTATATTATAATTAAATTGTATTTATGTAAATTTTATTTCTATTAGAAGTAGAACGATGTGGCAAATATATAGTCAAGGTGGCTTGTATACACAGATGTTTTATGCAGACATAAAATAGTTTGGCTAATTAACCCTTTGTGAGCAACAAGCTGCAAAGTGCATGTAAAATGTGATCTGGACGGGGTCATGACGTAAACGCTTTTTGGCCCTCAAGCCTTGGTGTCAGTCAGTCACTGTTGGGAGCAAGCAAAAATTTCAAAGCCACTGGCGAAGCCAGACTCAGTGACCTATTCACAACTCTCTTCACATGCTTTTTATCTGCTTTACAGGGACAGAAGGTAAGGACGGAGATGATGGGGAGAATTGTACAGAGGCAGACAGTGACAGAGAGTTACGTAAGACCAAAAAGTCATGGGAGGAATATGATAAAACAATGGCTTTTATTTATTTCACAAAAGCTAGTCTGCTTTCTCCTGTACTTTTGCTTTAATTCTTAATATTTCTCAAACCTGACCAGGCCAAAACAAACTTCAAATGTATAGTCCTTGTGAAACTGAGGCTTTCTACATTAAAGAAACTAGAACAAGGACTATCAAATGGCTATATTATACTCAAATCAGCCGAGGTGTATTACTAAACATGACTTTATTCTGTGTTCAAATTGAAATTCTGTTCATCCTGCTGGTGTGATGGTCCGTCTTATGGGTTAACATGACCCAGAGGCCCCTGCTTGGGGCCCAGCATGTGTACCCAGGCCCAAGCAGATGGTGGCCATATGTCCGCAGAACATGGAAGAAGAGCCACAAACACGAGGCCAGAAAACTGAGCTATATTCACATTTGTGAGAAGACTTAGAGCCCAGTCTTCTTCAAATATCTGCTGTGAGCATGAAGCTCACACAGCCACACACACACACCATCATCTACTCATACCGAGGGTTAATGCATGCAGTCAATGAGAAAACATACATTCCACCTACAGACTTAAAATAGAAACACACAGACAGTTATTCAGTTTTGCCTTTGGCAACAAAGAAAGTTTGTCAAGTGTCTGAGAAACAGTTAGCACTGGTAAGTAGCCTATAAAATAAAACAACATTCCCCGCATCTGAATATGCCTACCTCCCTGTACAGTAGGTGAAAAACTGAATTCATATAGCATACATAAAACCATAGGGCAAAAAGTACCTGGATGACCTACTACTTCTGCAAAGATTTCAATCTAATTTGCATATAAAAGCCACAGGAGAGGGGTTCAATAAAGGGCAGTGAAGCAATGCAATTGAAGTCACATGACAATTTCATTCATGCTACACACATTCATACTATATAAAACATAAGTCTACTTTTTAAGGGTTGTGAAGTTTGTTCCTCCGCAAATGTAGTAAAAATAGTACATACTCAGACATTATGCAAGTTCAGACGCACATTGAAATTTTATTTCACACTTAGTACATTTGCAGTTTATTGCACTGGTTGCTACAACAGTCGCCTTGGACTAATACTGACACCTAGTGGTGTGGATGTCATGCAAACGCAACATTCAGTTACTTTTAGCGCTGTATCGATACACTATTAGAGTGTAAGAATACACTATTTTGCAAGTGTTTGATAATAAGTGGATTACAAGGTCATGTGATCTCAAAATGGCTGCCTCCATAAGGAGACCCTACTCCAAGTGAAATAGGTTTTAGGCTACTGACATTAGTCTTCATTTTGTGTGTATTTATTTCAACAGTACTATGAATTCATTTCTGTAAAAAAAAACAATAAAGAAAAAGTATGAAATATATAAGAAAACAGAATATTTTCTTTTGAAATTTCAACTGGGTATGATATCAGTCCCACGTTAGACGTTCACACCAATAGTGAAGTAAATAACGGTGTAAAAATATTTTAATAAAGAAAAAATAAAAGGAATTAAACTATACTAAATATATAACGAAACCTAAAATTTCAATTCTGGTATAAAACCAGTCCTAAGTTAGAGGTGCCCACCCATAGTGAAGCAAACAACCATCTACCGGTAGGTGTGATACAGGACTAGAATGCTGCTTTGTTGGTTTTCCCACGGTCTTGGTGTTCTACAATTAGGAAATGAACCATAACATTACATAACGAACCTTTACGACACAACATGGCTTTTGCCTTAATCCCAGACATATTACACAGAATAAATGCATAGGTGTGGTCCAAAATCCTCTGAAAATACCATAAAACATGCCCGAACATGTGGAAATTAACCTAACCTTTAGGCAGCAATTAATGTTTCTCCACTGACATTTACTCCAATTTGTCTGGCAGCAAAAATGTCCTTGAAGTCACGGATCCTGGATAGGGTGTCACAGTCACAGGTTTCATCATGCCCTAGTCAACAGCTTAGAGAAAGGCAAACCGAAACACCTCTGGGGTGAAACGTTTCTAAAGACAAATTCTGATGAACTCAAAAAAAGCCCCCCCCCCCAAAAAAAAGAGTACAGAATGCATCTAGTAGAAAAAGCGGGTTAAGAGTCAAAGTCTTCACTAGAAAATTGCATTTTCTTCCCTTGTTTGGTTTGTTCCCTGCTGCGTATGAGATGAAAGTAGCGCTAAATTAAGATTCACATATGAAAAGACACGACTTGAGAGTTAAACACCTTCATTATAATCCGAAATTAGACTCTAACCCAGACCTCGGCATGAATTATTTTCTTTCTTTCTTTCTTTCTTTCTTTGGAAAGTGCTGATGCAAACAGAGAATACAGAACATTCAGGCAATTCTAACAGCAGAGGAACACTCAGAGTTGAAGAGAGGTGAATGTACAGTTAAACCGAGCCGAGTGTGTTTCCCTATCTGAAACGCTCCTTCATCTGGTCTAATTCCTCTGTGTCACTGCACATACATTTCCCTCTCGGTTTTCCACCATCCAAGCAGGTTCCAGCAAGTTCTGCCACGGGCAAGCAACACTCGGTTTAATTATTGCAGGGAGTTGAGCTCGTTTGACAGGTCGACCTACTCCACTCCATTTGATATGAATTAGAGAGTGTGATGAGAGAGAAAAAGAGCAGGTACAAGACTAAATAAAATACAGAAAAGGAGAGAAAAAGAGGAAACAACTTTTTCATAGTCATCAATAGGAGACTACAGACAGCCAGACTATGGAATTTTCTTATATTCTAAAATGTAAATATTGCATAACATAAATAGCTGATAAAATGCTAAAACTTTGGATGCCAGTAATTATCTTATAGAGTTAAAAAAAAAATTATTCAGCAAGGAAACATTAAATTGATCAAAAGTGAAAAAGACTTTTACATTGTTACATGCTGTTCTTTTAAACTTTCTACATATATCAAAGAATCCTGAAAAATGTATCAAATATACACAAATATTAAGCAGCACAACTACTTTAACACTGATAATAAAAATACATATTTCCTAAGCATCAAATCAGCACAGGAATAAGTTACATTTCAAAATATACTACAACAGAAAACAGTTATTTAAATAACATAAATTGTTATTATAATAATTAAATATTTACAAATTATTATGAAAATAATAAATAATTAAAATAATTATTATACTGTAATAATATTTAACATTATTATTATTATGTTTGAATCAAATAAGGATTATTTGGAGAACCTTGGAGAACATAAAAAAATATCCTACCAAAGCAAAGTTATGAATTGTAGTATTGTAGAAATGTATTGTTTCAATTATATTATATGTAATATACTACAGTATGTACAGTACATTAATTGTACAGTACTCTTAATCTACAACACTGTACAGTACAATCTACAACACTAATTAGTTAAAATATATTCTAAAATTCATTGCTAATTCATCTGCAGCTGTTAAATTTCTTTGAAAACAAATTCAACATCCACCAATGGAATTCAATCATCTGCATTCGACATCATGAATTGCAAGGAAAATTATACATTCTAAATTTGACCCAAATCTTCTGACCATCAACAAATTAAAAACCATGTTTTTGGTATAACTATTTGTTGAATAAAATCAAATCTGTAATTTTTTTCTGCAACTGGTTGTCATAAATGGAAAGCTTGCAAATGAAACACCCATAAGTGCAGAACATTAAAATATCACCTATCATCTGAATGTCCATAAATGTCACTCTCCAACTTTGGAGGACATTCCAAACTCTCACTGCGCTTTGATAGTTTGATGCTCACTGGTGTAGCGGTGACAGCTCCAGCAGAGGCTGTGGGAGCCGGTGGCCCACTTTCTCCAGGACTGACAAATCAGAGACACCAGGCAGAGTTTTAAAACTGATTACAAAACAAACACGGCAGACCACACTGGAGAGACACAGACGCTCCTCTGCTGTTAGCCTCCGGTTCTGTCTGGCACTTAGGGGGCGATCTTCATCAATTCTTAACCTTACCGATCAGAATCTGGCCGTGACCCAGAGCCTCTGGGCTCGGACCCCTGCATCCTGCGTTCTCCTGAGTGATGTAAACAGCCTGGTGCATACGCGCTCTCATTTTGTGGTGACAGTAATTATGTCGGTGAGAAAACAAGCTGCAGTTTTTCTGCTCTAACCCTGCAGATACAACCCAGGGAGCCAGGAAAGCACTGACGGGAATGTTTACCATGCAATATGACTGATTTGGGTCAAGAACATGAGAAGAACTAGGAAAACGCCAGGCCAGGGGGAAAAGAAAGGACCACCCTGCTAAGTGACCTCATCTTGGTTTTAAAAATGAGACTGCTTTTAAAAGTGACTACATTCACATAGTAACAGTATCCAGTTATCAGTCCTGTTTTACAGTGCAAAGCACAAAATATTAGTAACATGTCAGTAACTGGCCAATATTAGAGTTTTTATTTATTTATTAAATTTATCGGTAAGAGTCTATACCGAATATTTAATTGCGCATTCATACATAATCTTTGACAAAATTAATATTTATTTTTCATACTGTATATGCATTGTTGAGATACCTAAATGCATTTGTAGCACTTAGTGTTTATTTAGACAATAGTATATTTATAGACCAGAATTTATTTATAGAACAGCTATTTATCGTTTATAAACCATAAAATGAAAATACTGGAATTATCAGATTATCGGTATCAGCCACAATTGTAATATCTATTATTTTACTAATTTATATGTATTTTTAATTTTTTAGACAAAATAGTAAATACAACAGCTATTATATTATAAGTCATAATATGAAAATACTGTAATTATCGTATTATCAATATCAACAAGAGCTGTAATATCTATTGTTTTAATTAATTTATATGTATTTTAATTTATTTAGACAAAATGGAACAGAATTTGAATATCGTCTATTTATTGGTTCAGTCATAACATGAAAATGATTTTCGGATTATCGGTATCAGCCAGAATTGTAAATCTATTTTTGTTTATTCATTTATCTCCATTTTTTATTTATTTAGTCAAACAGTATATTTATAGACTATAAACACTATTGATTGATTATACATTATAATAAAATACTGTCATTATTGGATTATCTGTATCAGCCAGAATTGTGCAGTTTTTTTAAAATTAATTTATATCTATATTTTATTTATTTAGACAAAATAGTATATGCATAGACTACAAACAGCTATTTATCAGTCATATAAATCATAACATGAAAATACTGTAATTATTGGATTATCGGTGTTAGTTGGAATTGTACTCTCTCCACTGTGTTTTAAATAATTTATATCTCTTCTTAATTTATTTAGACAAATATAACAGAATATTAATATGGTCATTTATCGGTTATTAGTCATAATATGAAAATAATTATCATTTTATAGGCATCAGCAAAAATTTTATATTGTCAACCCCAAACATTGTGAACATAGTTGGTGCGATTTACTCCATAACTGAAACTTTCTGGCTTTGAATTACTCCCCAAATCCTCATAGAAATGCAAATGTATCTGGCACCATGTGCACCTTGTTTACTGCTGTGGCATAAATTAATCTAATTTTGTCTGAGTGTTTTTGTATTGCCACACTGACAAGGTAAGAACTTTGACTCAGTCAGTTCCAACAGTAAACACAATAAAACCGGTGGGTTATTAAAATTATGGATACAGTTTATGGTTGTAGTTTTCTTCACAGCTGGCATCTTTAGCTCAAGCTCGTCTTAACGTTTCTGCTCATTTTCCACTCTCGTCACCCTCCATTATAGCTAGTCTCAGAGTCCCTGCACTACCTCTATTCTCATCTATAGCCTGACAGAGCAATACAGCAAAACACAATAGCTGTCTGTCACTCACAGGACGTAGAGGGATCCTGTGGAGGCCAGAGGCACTGGAATGAGCTACGGCTGAGCCCTAGAAATATCAACACATTGCCAAAACTAATGAGGAGAATAAATATGAGGAAATACGATCCGCTGGGATGTGCTGTTCATTATGGAAGTTAAGACAACGGCCCTATGGTTATAAGGGGAAATATTTTCCTCATACCCAAAAGAAACGTCATTTTAGAATTTGAATTTATTATGAAATTGTTAATGTAGTTTTTAAGCACTTGGGTATCCATGAAAACACAAGAAATAATCAGAAGAGAGACTAACTGCCCAGAGATGGTTTGGTTTCTCTTCTGTTCATCAGATGTCTGGGCTGCTGCCCAATGAACATACAATAAAAGCATTTTTATTGGCTATCTATCATTACATAAACAAGTTTATAAGCTCACTGCTCTATGGATGAATGATTGTGTAAAGATGTGGTTCACAAGCCCAAAACATATTGAGTTCTAAAAATACGCGCTCTGTGCTTTATAAAACGAATGCTAAATCTGGCATTTATGATTTATGTCTTAAAATGAGCCATTAGCATATGTGTGTAGCATAACATGCACCCTATTATGATATATAATAGCAGCAATCACACCGCGCCTCTGCGATCAACATAAATATACTGTCGAAACCTCTTTCACTGAACCTTCAGATAAATAAATGTTGTCTCATTCTGGCATACCAATAATACTTCTATTTATTGTTATGAGAATTTATTGTTTACCAGAATAAAGGGTAAAATCATTGTTCATGAATTTGTTGCTCGTGGTAACTAAGGACATTGTCTTTTTTTCTTTACACAGTTTCGGAGAGATGCTTGACAGGAGCTAGGGAACAAGACACCAGACGTGTTATTTTCTCATTTTTGACAGGTGCTAGAGTAAACATTGGATTGTGCCACTTTTATTTGTATTATCAAGACAAAACCAAAGCCGTAAAAGGGGTCATATTATGCATGATTAATTTCTTAATTATAGTGTACACTATTTTTTAAATCTACTTTACAATGTTTCTAAAGTGGTGTGCACCAGAAACAAAATAAACTAAAAGATAAAAGAAATAAAATATAATAATATTTTATGCATTCTATATGCATACAGTCATTCATATCATACATTTTAAATTTTTTTACCATACACTATTTTCTAAATCTACTTTACAATGTTTCCAAAGTGTTCTACACCAAAAATAAATCAATAAATATTTTTATGCATTATATATACACAGGTATTCATATTATGCATTACTCTTTTATTTATTTCTCTGATTTTTAAAAATCTACTTTATGTTGTTTCTAAATTTTTAAAGACATTTTCCACTGTAATACTAAGATTTTGTCTAAAGTACCATGGTATATTTCAAAAGTACCATGGTATCTGATACCATCACTGTACCATGGTACCACCATAGTCTTGTAAGAAAAAAAAATAAAATCTAACGATTGAAAAATTGAAATTAAACAAATACATTCTCATGACTTCAAAATAAAATAAAATAAAATATTAGTTATAGATATATGGTGTATATACACAAAAGTCTGGGGTTGGTAAGATTTTTTTTTCCCCCAATATTTTTGAAAGAATTTTCTTATGCTCACCAAGGCTGCATTTTTTTGACAAATATATAATAAAACAGTAATATTGTGAATGACTATTACAACTTGAAATACCTGTTCTTTTATTGTAATATACTATATACAGTATGTCTACTGTAATATATATATAAACTGAATTTAAAACAAAAATCAAGTATTTTAGAAAACTGTGTAAAATTATTATTATTTTTACCATTTGCCACAGAATTTCTTGTCAACTATGTGAGATGCTTCCTGATTGCAAATATATGCATCTGACGTTTATTTTGAAACAGAAACTTGAAATGATTTATAACCCTAGAAACCCATAATATCTGCATGACGAGTGAATCAGATTCATAAAACCCACACATGACATGCAGATGCCCAATATATCTGGCATTAGCTGCTGAAAACTGTTCGATCTTTGTCACAAACAGCCACCAAACCATCGCAATCTCCAGGCATGCAAGTGCTACTGCTTCTGATGTAGGTCACAGGCACTCAAAACACGAGGGGAAGTTATAAGCAATAACCAGGAACGACAAACACCAACCGTTTTGTAATCACACTTCTAGCACTTTCCCAGCTCTGGGCTTTTCTATGCAGCTTCTAGAGGTTCTCATTCACACCCTTGCACTTCTGTGGTGAGCGCTGTTGCCTGGTTACCCGAGCGCCGTATAAGTGCTGCAATGCGACCCGCAGAGGGTCTGACTGCTGCTACCGCTCTGTTTGGGGGCGAGAATAGTGGAAGGAAATAAGGGTTTGGGTTGCTCAGGGTTTCACCCACTCATCTAGGCAGGTGGTGGAACTTCCTCTGGGCTATTTTGAGAGGAGGGGATATTACTGTAATCTATGGCAGGCCAAGAAAAAAAAGCATTGTGCTTTAAGGACAGCTTTGTGGAGGCAAGCTCCGTTCCCCTGTGTTCCTTTAAATTTTTTCACACCCTTTATTTATTGATTTGTTATGCGAGACGGAGGTTGAAATGACCAGATGGATTCCAACACAAAGATTTCTTAGTGCCTACACACAAATATACACTTCTAGAAATTTCAAGGACGGCAGCTAATATGGAAATGACAAAACGCGATATAAAGTGCGATGCGGATCAAAAACAATCCTGTCATTTTTTACAAATTAACTTTAATTTACAAAAAAAAAAAAAAAGATAACTTGTTAAACTGGTAAATCCAACAGTTGTTTTCAACAGTTGATCTTGAATTGGCAAGATCACACTGCTACTAAAATCTGTTTTGTACCTTTAAAGGGTTAGTTCACCCAAAAATTTTAATTACACTATGATTTGGCTCACCCTCAAAGCCATCCTAGGTGTATATGATTTTCTTCTTTCAGATGAATGCAGTCAGAGTTATATAAGAACCAGAAAAAAAGTTTTGTGAATTTAGTATTTTTTCATGTCATTAAATTGTTTAGACTCCACATGACTCCGGGGGGTTAATACAGGGTCACTCCGATTGCATTCGTCAGAAAGAAGAAAGTCATATACACCTAGGATGGCTTGAGGGTGAGTTTTTTTTCATTTTTGGGTGATCAAACCCTTTAACATAAACTAAAAACCTCCATAATAATGATAAAGGGAAAGCTACAAGAATCAAAGCTCATCACAAATAGCCTTTGCACAAACTGAAGTAAATACTAATATATAGAAGGCACGGCTGCCAGGTCTGCGAAACCAAACCTGCTCAAAACTAGCCAGATACAAAACAGAATTATGGTAACAGACGCAACACTAAAAGAAAATCAGATAAACCATTTAACAACATAATATGTAACATAACATCCTAATGTACATAACTGATCACAAAAAGCCATCAAGAAACACAATTATTTAATCAAAATACCATCAAATGTGAAGCGTCACACAGGGAATTCAGGGAATGCCAGTTTGCAGTTATTTACTGAAAATTATACAATGACTTATTCTTTTTCACTTTGAGAAATGGCCATTTTATAGTATCTTACTAAGAAATTACATAATGTAAGGTAGATCTATAAATGTTTTTCAACTTTTTTTAACCAATTAACAGTCCGGCAGTTTACAGTTGCAAGTGCAATCATTTATTATAGTTTATGTAAAAGCCTAAAAACATTATCAAAATAAAGAACATTGGAGAATGAGTCACCGGTTGAATGTTGTGTCTTATGGACACGTGATATGGATAAACATCTTGGAGCATTGTTCAACCGTAGGGATATAATGTACGGCTTTTAACACACTACCCAAATGAATGTATAAATGCAATGAGAGCTCTCAAAATACCAGTTTTTACCCTGCAATCTTTCTGATGAGTCAGAGCTTGAAAGCAGAAGCCTCTCTTGGGAACGGCACACTGGCTGCTGGAAATATCCACAAGACCCCTAACTCACGTCTGAACAAAATAAAGCTTTTTTTTCATTTTTTTTTTCTAATTTTAGCCACCGGCTTTGACCTTAATTTGCAAAACACCTTTCAGACTGCGAATTCACCGGTGGACAGACAGCTCTGCAGTCTCATGCTGTGAAAACACTTCTTTATGACTTTATTTCTGGCTGAAATATGCTAAATTCACACGCTCCCAGTAGCTAAATGATATACAGATGAAGATTCAATTTAATACAGATGATTTAGTACAAATAAAGTGCTGCACAGATAACAACATGCAAATGAACATAAACAGAGAACTACATAATCAGTCATTATTTTTTTTTATACGTATAAAGAGCAAAATAAGCAAAGAATGCAATTTTTTTTACATCAGGAAATGGCAATGCAATTAATGCCACTCGCAACTCCTTTGACTTTTGGGATGTGATAATTCTGAGTAAAACAGGATATTTAATTGAAATATAGAATAATTTATTTGCTAAAGAAGCTAAATCTATTCAAATCATTTTATTTCAGATTTGAAATGTGTTTTTCAAGCAATCATTTCAGAGGCAGAGCAAATGATCACATTTTGATAAAAGACGATGAAGGAACATGTATAAAGAACATAAATAGGGTAAATTATGATTTTATGTTGACTGCAATTACAATTTTGACAACAATCCACCTTTGAATTTCTGCTTTTGAGACACTGAATGTTGTTTAGAATGAACGAGATGAATGGAAGCCTTAATCAAACATTACAAAGCTCAAAAGAAGAGATCAAACCTATATTTCATTGACTCTGATATCCACCCCAGTGAAGGAATATTTCAGAGCTAAAATAGAAGCTTAAAGGATTGAAATATAAGCACTTTCTCTGGCCACAGGTGACTTTTTTATTACCTGTGAAACACAGTTCTGCTTCTGCATTTTCTGAATTGTGTCGTTCATTTCTATTTATGTGTTTTCCATTTTTCATTGAAAAACTGGTATTTGTGAGCAATAAAACACTTTGGCTAAAATCTACGGGTTTGATATTTTGATGCCGGCCTGCTCATTGTGGCTGAACCATACATTATGTGAGGTAATACAAGCTATAGAGGATTTCCCTTAATGCACAGGACTACCGAAGTGTCAGAGTGCATTCATACGCACTTTTTCAGGAATAAATCCAAGGATGCTCATGGACTCAAACTCGCTGTGCTTACCATCATGAAACCCCCCAGAGAGCACACTCGGACCAGAATAACTTTGCTGATATCATTTGGGCAGTTTTTACTCAAGATTTATCTTTAACAAACTTTAGGAAATCACACATACACACAGCAATACAGACATCTGATTTCATCATAATAAACAAGAACAAACATTAGGGGGCTTTACTTTCACCAACCCAATGACACTATTATCCCACCTGCTAAGATGCGTCAATGTGAAGATTATTATTGCAGGATCATTAAGCCTCTTTGAATGGCTAAAATAAACGCAGCCAGACCAAATACTGAAACCTCATTGTGCGTAAATCGCTACTAAACTCAATAGACCTGTATCACTGGAGACAAACACAAAGCCAGTCAGATTTACTAGAGATTAGCTAAAATACCTAATAAAATGAACATATACACACTATTTTATTTAAAAAAGCCCTGACAGCTTCTTGCTGCTATAATAACTGCGATGCAGACTGATATTTTGTTTTGAATATAATGTATGTCTAAATGGACATTTTGTCCAAATAGGTTTGAAGGAATAGCTCACTCAAAATGAATGTTTGCTATGATTTTACTCACCCTCAGGCCATTCAAGATGTAGATGAGTTTGTTTCTTCATCAAACCAGATTTGGAGAAATTTACCATTGCATCACTTGCTCACTAATGGATCCTCTGCAGTGAATGGGTGCCGTCAGAATGAGAGTTCAAACAGCTTCTTAAAACATCACAATACTCCACAAGTAATTCACACAACTACAGTCCATCCATATGTAAAGTGAAAAGCTGTGTGCATGTAAGAAATAAATAAGCTTTCCATTCATGTATGGTTTGTTAAGATATGACAATATTTAGCTTGAGATACAACTATTTGAAAACCTGGAATCTGAGGATGCAAAAAATAAAAATATTGAGAAAATCGCCTTTAATGTTGTCAAATGAAGTTCTTAGCAATGCATATTACTAATCAAAAATTAAGTTTTAATATATTTACAGTAGGACATTTACTAAATATCTTCATGGAACATGATCTTTACTTAATATCCTAATGATTTTTGGCATAAAAGAAAAATCTATAATTTTGACCCATACAATGTATTTTTGGCTATTGCTACAAATAGACCCCAGCGACTTAAGACTGGTTTTGTGGTCCAGGGTCAAATATGGGCATTTCTCCTGAAAGAACGAGCCCGTGCATGCATCCACCAGAGCGAGAGCAAGAGCGCGCCCTTCAACACGCTTCATTCGGCAGCGCTGCATGGGACTTGCTCAGGAAGAATGTCTCCAAAGAAGTGTGTTTTTGGTTGTAAGGGAAAGACAACCTTGTTCAGCTTCCCAAAAGAACCCAGCGTTACGTGAACAGTGAATGCAGTTTGTTTTTCGGGGCAGCAACAGAGTTTCACATGTGTTTGTTGACGAACGTTTTATAAACAAGGCCCAGTTCGACGCTGGATTTGCACATCGTTTGATACTGAAAAATGGAGCAGTCCCAGCTTTAAAAGATCCTGGTCATGATTCGTAACTGCAGACGGTATGTGAAACCGCATCAAATGTCTGTGTTTTGTTGGCAATCGGCGCTCAAGAGCTCGTCACTCTTTAGCTCCGCCCACGGCACGCCTCCAGGAGCTCGGCTGTTTTCGGAGAGAATCGTAAAGCTGTATCTTTCTTTTATAAATATGATAAAACTAAAGACTTTTTGAAGATATGAAGGATGCAATACTACTCTATAGGTACTCAAGATTAACATGAGATTGGGTGAAACTGTGTGTGTTATGTCCCCTTTAAGGCTTTTTATCTTTAAGCCAAAATACTAGTCCATAATCCATAATAACACTTCCTCCAGTAAAAAAGTCCATCCCCTGTTGTCCTCTCATATTCAAAATCCACCAACATATTTGTTTAGAACTGTTTTGGGATGTTTTTGCTTGTAAACAGTGCTTGATCTGTACGTATTTCTCTCCTGATTCAGACGAGACAGTTTTATCACTGGAGAAAGCAATATTATGGATTTTGGATTCGTATTTTAGCCAGAAGGAATGCTTTGAAGTTAAAAACATCTTAATGATGGATTTGTTTTTTACAACCATGCAGCTTTTCATTTCAAAAGACATTAATTCATGGAATGGAGTGTCAATTACTTGTGGATTACGGTGATGTTTTTATGTTTGGGTTCTCATTCTGACGGCACCCATTTATTGCAGAGGATCCATTGATGAGCAAATTATAAAATACTAAGGCTCTCCAAATCTTTTCTGATGAAGGATCAAACTCATCTACATCTTGGATGGCCTGAGGGTGGGTAAATATTCATCAGATTTTTGGGTAAACTATGATGTGCAGAATGGTTGAGTTATCGGGACTAGCTGTCATAACAGACTAATCAATTAGATTCTTTTTTTTTCTTTTTAAGGACGTCTTTCTTTTGCATGTTGCATCTCTTATTTTTTCCTGACATGACACTTAGTAAGCTTTTAAAAGATAAAAATAAAAATTTATAGATTATAGCCAGTTTACTGAATAAATATCTCTGTGAGTGGTGTTAATGTTTTTTCAGTGTCTCATATCTTGAAAGTTGTGTTTTAAAGACAGCATGTCAATCAAAATGTTTAATTAAAAGTTAACTATTAAAAGTTGCAACACCTAAATTCTGCTCCTTTTTGCTTCACTCCATCTATGCGTAAATAACCTGAAAAAAACCCTAATGCAGGTCTTGCTGTCCCTAATTATATAGTAGCCAAGTGTTAAGCCATAAACCAAAAAAAAAAGAGAGTTACTAAGTAGCAGTGAATTCTGCGATTTCTCTTGAAAAGAAATGACTTGTTCTAATGTAGCAGAACCCAATTAAAGTGGTGGCCAGTGAGCCTCCAGCGCTGTAGCCACAATAATGGACATGGGGAGGTTGCCAGCTTACTGTTCGCTTCAGTCATTGGCTCTGCAGGACCTACTGGGCACAGCACCACAGAACATTTCTACTTGAATTCATAAAAGTGCTCGCACACAAACTCACAAAGAGACACATTCTCACACAAGCTCAGAGTCTGCAGGTTTAATGAAAGGAGAAAGCTAGAGATGGATGTAAAGAGAGAATAGATGGAAAGAGAGTGAAAAGCAAGGGATATGCTGAGATTTAGAGTCAGTGAAAGGACAATTGAGAGAGTGAGGAAGTGGGAAAAAGAGACTGAAGAAAAGACTGTGTGAAAGAATGAGGGGGTGGGTGAGACGAGGAAAGCAGGATATGGACCAGAGAAATTTGGTAGCTGAGTTAAGATACAGAGTGAAAGAGAAGTGAAGGCATCGTTGAGATGAAATGTTCAAACTGTTGGGTTCAAATTTGTCCTTTTTTGGAAAACATCTGCTTTCAAAAACAGCTACATGCATTGTGTGAAAAGATAATTAACATGAACACATAATGTTGGTTTTATAAAAACACTGCTGAAGCTAAACAACATTTCAGAATGTCTATTAAATAGGGAATAAAATTGCATGATCGCATAATCATATAATAATTAAACTGGTTTTAGGTTCACCTGAGCCAGACTGAACACATTTTGATTTGATTGTAACAGTGGTGTTTTAAAGCGAATTAATTGTAAGATTTTAACATTTCTGAATAGGGTTTTACTGTGCAAATTACCCAACAACTAAAGCACCAGCACAGTGTTAATTAAAGCACCACTGCTAGACATAAAAATAAATAAATAATTAATACTTTAATACCAAACTACACTAATCGACTAGTTGGTGACCCATTCATACTATTAATATGGCACAAAAAACAGCTGGTGCAATTTAGCGAAAGGGCTAAAAAACTGCTACAGCAGAATCTCAAATAAAGCAAAAAATGCGCTGTCTCAAAGATCACATGCATTTCTAAACAGATCCAGCAAGTTTGCTTGAATACACGGCCTTAAGCGCCCAGCCTACGCAGTCTAGTACAGACCCAGTGTTTTATATAACTGTCACAGGATGAGAAATATCAGAGGAACTGAAATAAATTCCCAAGCCTTAAAGGGTTAGTTCACCCAAAAATGAAAATTGGCTTGTTTTACTCACCCTCGAAGCATCCTAGGTGTATATGACTTTCTTCTTTCAGACGAATCCAGTCGGAGTTATATAAAAAATTGTCTTGGCTATTCCAAGCTCTATCATTACAGTCAGCGGGTGTTGCAGTTGTACAGTCCATAAGTCGTCAAATAAAGCACGCGCATTCATAATAAAACATGCTTCACACGGCTCCGGGGGGTGAATAAAAGCCTTCTGTAGTGAATCCATGCATTTTTGAAAGAAAAATATCCATATTTCAAACGTAATAATAATAATAATAAAAAAGGCTTGAAAGCATGATCTGTGTGTGACATTCAAGCTACATCTCCATGTCTGTGACCAGTATTTACCTATTTTTTATTTTGTTTTTAAATATTAAAATTACAGGCTAATGTTTAATGATATGGAATATCATTCAGTTCATTAACTTAACATGTTTAATCATCTGACAGCCCCTTTTTTTAAATCTCTTACATCAATAGTAACATCAAACCAAAATATTCAATATTTCAAATATTTAGTCATATTAATCTAGGCATAAAAATCACAAAATGTTTGATGTTGGACGCGACTAAGTAGTAACGCTAAGGCCCCATGGGTCCTTTATAGTGCCGGAGGGGGTGACTTCCTGTTTGGGCAGACTTGCAAAACACTTGTTCTAACAGTGCCGCTTTAATACCATGACAGTGGTGTTAATCCACTTTGTCATTGTTCTGGTCTTGTTCTCTAACTGCATCAAGCAGAGTCGACAAGCCCCTGGGGTTTTCCATTAGACCCATCAGGGCTACACTGCTTCATCACTGTGGGTGATTCAAGCCTATTGACCACAGCCATACTGTCACTCCCTGCCTATTCAGAAGCCACAGTGGGCTCTAGGATGTTAATTTTCTACAGACATTGCAGTAATGGGATGCATTAATTAAACAGGCAATCACAGCAGAAAAATATCGATTGGAGAATGATCTGATTACAAGGACTAGCTATATGATATAGATGCACACATCTATTAAATCTGTTAACGTGCATGAACTTCCCAACACCCAAAGTTCTGGGTGACGGATTCCTAATCAGGGAGCTTGAGATTTATCTGCGTTATTAAAAGCTTTGCCTCTATTGTCGAAGTGCTAATTGAATGAAGATCTGATGTAAATCTGCAACGGATCTTCCTTAAGAACGACTCACAGAAGTAAGCGATTTAGGCCAAGCGTCTGCTATGAAGTGGCTCCATTGTGCGTCTTGAAATGGAAATCCTTTGTAATGAATAGATAAGAACACATCTAGAGCAATTACTGATGGCATGGTGGTTTAGCACTGTGGCAGAACAATCAGAGTTTGACTATTAGATTTGTAATTTCAATTGATTTCATCCTGAAATTGAGAGTTCACAGACGTAATTGAACACTATTCCTATCAGAACACTCAGGGTACAGAGAAATAGATTGTAGTTATTTTAGTTTATTTGCTCAAATATTAAATTTATATGATGAAACATAAAACAGAAAATAAAACAGTCATATTGTGAAATATTATTCCAATTTAAAATAAATGTTTTCTGTTTGAATATATTATCAAATTTAATTTAATTTATTCCTGTGATGCAAAGCTGAATTTTCAGCAGACATTATTCCATTCTTCAGTGTCACATGATCCTTCAGAATGGTGTTCGATTATTAATAAATACTATTGGGACTAAATTATTAATAATGGTTCTTCCTATCATCAATGTTGAAAACATATGTATTTACGGCCATTTTTATCAATTTAATGCATTCTTGCTGAATTAAAATGCAAATTAATTCATTTCTTTGTTTGTTTTTTTAAATCTTACCCCAAACTTTTGAATCGTAGTGTAAAATGGTTTCTGCAAAATTATGAAGCAACACATCTGTTTTCAACATTGATAATAATAAGAAATGTTTCTTAAGCACCATATTAATCAGCATGTTAGAGTGATTTCTGAAGGATCATGTAACACTGAAGACTGGGCTAATGATTTGCCATCACAGGAATAAATTGCATTTTAAAATATATTCAAATACAAAACAATTTTAAACTGTAGTAATGTCTCACAATATTACTGTATTTTCGATCAAGTAAATGCAGACTTGGTGAGTATACAGTAGGAAACTTTTTTAAAAATCTTAATGATTCAATGGTGTATTTGATGTTATGTCAGCAATACCACAATATATTATAAATGGCTTTTTTTTTTTAAAAAGCCAGTAGATCAGATACCAGTAGAAAAACCTCAAATAATTGGTAAAATAAATGATTTAAACTATCTAAGGTTTCAGGCCCAGTAAGCCTTGGGTAAAACTTTAATGTAATGCTGCATTAAAGCCAAACCAAAAATTACCAGCAAATGTTCCTACTTAACATCAAAGACGTTTTGCTTTGCAGCTTTCACTCTGCAGGATCAAACCCTTAGAAGTCTTTATCTGATGGGGACACTCGACGCTGGTGGTTCAGCACTATCAGGGCATCATCTTTCTCTCCGTTCAGAGCAGAGTCGGACTAAAGTGACTCATAAGAGGAACCTGCATTTTGTTAAATTAGCTCATACATCAAAAGATGCAGTGAAGGTGAATGCCTCTGTTAACTTCTGTTTATACTTGGAAGGTGGTGCAATGCATTTTGGGTACACTTACACAAACATTTTATGTTGTTCGGATCACAATCAGACAGCTACTGAATGTATACAAGACCAGAAACATGAGCTGATGCATTGCAGTTAATTGCTGCTTTTGGTTGCATTTTTACTGTGCAAAAGCCTTAACAGCAGTTAATGACGTGCATTACATAAATATTGCATCTTTTAACAAAACCAAACATAACCACACAGGTGTTTGGCCCCATGGGGGCCCTGACTGCTGTGAGTAATGAGAGAGTTACATAACCTTGAGTTGAGGGGTAGTCCCATTTGTGTCCTCTTAACAGACAGATGTTTGATGTCCTTGAGCTAAAGCATGAGCAATAGACATTAGTCAGGGTAGATGCCGATTTGATTTTTACGTGAATGAAAACGAGGCCGTGAGGGACTGCCTTACAATCTTTGCAATGGCATGAGCTGTATAAAGGTCCTAGATCACGTCATTTTTAAAACATTCAAAAAGTGTTTATGTTTACTGAAAGTTTTTGGAAGCCGTCTTAAATTCCACTTCACACCCCATGAATGGAGGGGAAAAAAGATCAACTTATCAAACGTATTCAAAAACTGGGCCCCTTTTTATTAAAACCACTGAACAAACTATAACTATCATATACAATAGCCTATATTTACTGTTAAAAATCAATGGTTTAACAGATTTCTAATTTTACGGTTACCAAGTGGCGAAAAAAAATGAATGAATATGTCAAATGAATATTTTCAGGCATTTAAGAAATATGTTTTTGTGATATCAGTATTTAAAGCAAATATCACTTTTGCATTTTTATGATCAGTCTTCAATAATTAGAACTAAAATGTGACATCCACATATTAATGGAATTTTTCATAATAAACAGAACAACTATCTTATAATTTAATGGTTGTACATGAGATATTTATTGGTCAATCAACGTTTCTGAGACTTCAATAATTAGAACTAAAATGTGACATCCACATATTAATGGAACTTTTCATAATAAACAGAACAACTATCTTATAATTTAATGGTTGTACATGAGATATTTATTGGTCAATCAACGTTTCTGAGAAAAAAAAAAGAGATTAAAGAATAAGAACAAAATACTAAAAATGTTCATCTGCTTTTACTTCATCTGTGTTGTAATAACCCATACCATAGAGCTAAACATATAACATATACTACACTCTAAAAATGCTGGGTTGTTTCAACCCAATTTTGGGTCAAATATGGACTAACCCAACTGTTGGGTTAAATTTTGGTTACATTTTTAAATTAACTTTTTAACCCAACAGTTGGGCTAGTCCATATTTGACCCAAAACTGGGTTGAAACAACCCAGCATTTTTTAGAGTGTATAAACAAACACAACACAATATATAACATACCTAATGAATGCATTATGTGAATGTTTTTTGACACCATTGGGCATAAACTGGCTTCAACAAGCTGTCACTCAGATTAAAAGCTGATTGCTTCTGATCAAATGTCTCATTACATGGAGATAAACAAATCTACAACTGTACCTGTCTTCAGTTTAAACAGTAACATGTTCAACATTACCACTACAGTATGTCCTATAAAAAAAATCAAGTCTAAATTCAAAGTCTGATTTCATTTATTCACTGAAGAGAATGCTAGAATAACAATAATACATTAAAGAACCAATTCTTACAATTTTGTATCCTGTTTTGTCCCAGTACTTAAGAATCAGTGTAAAATATGTGATAACTCAGGCCAAAACTCCCTACTAGGACCTAAGAAAAAACACGCACTAGGATGGATGCAGGAAATGTTTAGCCTAACATGCCATGAATTCAAGCTAAAATCTTTTAAAAGTGATCTTGGCACTGAGAACAGATCTACTGTACTACACTGCACTAGCCAATTCAAACACTGATTTTATTTTATTTTTTCCCTGGCGTAGCTGTGAGGTCATTTTGTTTTGAGTGTGAATGCCCCAGGAGTTGATTCAGTTCTAAAACGACTATGACTCTTACCACGTCATCACCTTACTCATGCATTCCCTAATGTGCCTTATGCAGATTTCAAGAGAAAGATTGATCCCTCAAGCCTTAACACATTGTCTTTGGCTCTTACTTCAAAAACAATGGGACGTCTTATATAATACTGTGTAAGCTGCCAGGTTAATGAAGGCCTGTGCTTGATATATAGAATTAATCAAGTAAAAAAACACAACCAACAGAGCATCTGTAGAGGAGCGGGACTATTCAAGACCAGCTTTCTGCTTTATTAATGGCTTTCACCTCTAAAGTGCTCCCCTGCATTTTGTTCCCAGCTTAACAATGGGGAACTTACGCACACGGATACGGTCACAAATGTCAGAGGCAAAAACACTCATTCAAAGTTAACATTATAAAACAGGTTTCTGGGATAATAACCGGTCACAACATCATTAACAGGCAGGCTGCTGTCAATGTTGCAGCTACAATTTTATACTCGATCACAATTGAAATAAGAGCACATCTGTGCGGAAGGTGTAAACATACACACACACCTCTAAAACGTGGACTATTATTGTGGCCATAATTGTTTTGACATTTCCAGCGTGGCATTAAGAGTTTTGACCTTCAGTCGCTGAAAACATACCTCAAAAGCCAGATCTCAGCACAATACAGCAACATGCACCTGGATGAATCATATTTTATTAAATGAATCCTGCACAGATTACTAGCCTGTTAAAATCTTCATATTTTTCATGCATTCGCACCAAAAACAACTAAATAAATGAATGTGCATTTAATTCTTGGCATCAGATATTCCCGCTTCGAGACTCTAAAAGAAATTAGTCATCTTGAGAAAATAATTACGCTCCTAAATAGATTATACTAAATTTGCCATGCCTAATTAAACATTAAAATATCAAAATTAATTTTTTTCCTGCTTGTCACAATAGAGATGATTAGCTCATCTCTTTCCATTAATACAAAATCACTTGATAAATTCGTCCGGCACATGAAACGACTGACTTCTTGACCTTGATGTGTTCCTTCAGCTTGGTTGCGGTTGAATAATCTGCACCTCCTTTGGTTCGGGATGCTGATTAGTGCCGCCCACCCTTGCAAGATATTGCCAGGTAGTTCTTTTTTTGCATCTTGTATAATGAGCAACCCCAATATTTCCAACAAGACAGGGTCACATTGACAGCTTATCCTCAACAAGTGTCTTTATAATTATGCAGAACAGTATAATCCTTGAGATGTGTCAGAATATGTCAGAATATGCCAGCTACGCAAAATACAATTGCACTGTTCGAGTGCTCTCCGCAGCCCGAGGCCTTCAATTACACCCTAGACAACATCGAAAATACATGCTGTAAGGCCCTTAAATACGAGGATAAAGGGGACAGAGGATCTAGTACAATTCAATTCGCCACCCACAACTGTTCACCTCAGCTTTCAATAAAAGGCTGAGATTAAACCTGTGCTGTGAGTCACTGTGTCTACACCTTAAAGGGCATCTCACAAGCTAAGTCGCCAAAGGCAGGACAGGTTGCCAAAGCTCTGGCTTATAACACTGGCTTTGATCCTTTACATTTCAACAGACTGCTGATGAAAATAACCCATCCAGACCAGCATCTGCTTCCCTTAGTTTCTAAAATGCAAGACTAGAGGCAGATATACAGATACAGATATTGTTCACATAAATGGACTAAAATGCAACAACTGTAAACATTTTTTAGAGTCATTAAGAGGGCTTAAATGCAGTAATTTGCAACTTGCACATGTGATAAGGACATATTTATCATATTGTACAAATATGTGTGTTATTTGAGCTGTCTAAACTTGTTCTTATACTATTATTCTAGACAAATTAATCTGTTTCATGGGTTAGTCAGAAATTGTATCACATATTTCATGTCAACACATACAGGGGCAAATTTACTAACAGCTTGCACAGGCACAAACCGTCTTTTGGCGTTAAAAAACTACTGTCAAAATTATTTACTAAAGACGTGCAGTGAAGAATTTGCACTGAAAAAGTATGGACTCTAACCTTACTGCATATGCATTTATAGGGGTTTCCCTTTCAGATGCAGAATTTATGGGTGGAGAGTATTTAAATGAATCGCGCAAGGGATTTACTAAAGTTTGCAGTAGTCAATTTACTGGTATTTGTGCCATTATTTACCACACAAAAACATGTCTTACCCATTTTGCTACGTGTTGTTAGTAATTACACATACCTGATTATCATTGGCTCTATTTGCGACCCTACATTAATTCACGCTGCTCTTGGTAGATTGCTTTGGTCATTATGGATATGATCTGGTTATATCTGTGTTCTTTAATTTGCTCATTGTCAGTAGATCACCAGCAGAAATTGGTGCATATGAGATAAAGCACAGAAAAAGTGCTTTATCTCATATGTAAGTGCTTTATTGCAAATACAGCTCTAGCTTGTTTTTGCAAACTGAGTGACGAGTCAAAATTATCTTCTGTAGTAATCAATATCACACCATGGACGCTGTCAATAGAGCTTAAGTTGTATTGAATATGTAAAATTATTTAGAATTGCCCAGTGGGTTTTATTTAAAGCTTTATAGGTAATCAAAAAAGCCTCAATGTGTTTTGAGATGAATTTACAGTTGATCACAAAATAAGGTGGATCAAAAACAATTCTTGCACAACAAAGTGGCCCCATGACACGGTTGACTGTCCCACCTATCACAGTTGGATTCACTCTTGCCCACCTGCAGGAGGCCAACATGGGTGGTAAGTGAGCAGCCTGAGGGATGACACTAGACTGAACAGTAATTCACTTTGATAGCCCACAATGCTCTTGGCACTCTTGAGAATGCCAGGGCTGCTGTGTGCCTCCGTGAAAGACTCCCTTTGTGACAGGAAAAAAGCCAGCGTAGCTTGGACTGGACTTAATATAAGTGCTCTTGCAGAAAACCATCCAGTTTCCACCCATCCAAACTCATTGATCCGGTGACAACTTCTGTTTGTACTCTTGTTCATGTAAATGTCCTCAGCTGAAAGGCCTGATGGGTCGCCCATCTGTTCTGATATAGTTGCGGGCAACAGAGGAAAAAAGATCACAAAACACCCTTAAAAAAATCTGAATATAAAAATGTAAAATATTAAATCACCTGAGAGTTTCATATAAGTATTTTTCCTACTTACCTAGGTTAATTTCTTCTTCTTCTTAAAAAAAAAACAATAATAACTATATATATATATATAGGCGCTGCTTTGAAAAAAAAAATGTTTCTGAAAGTAATTTTCAGATGCCATGGGGGAAAAACGGGATAAACACAAACATGAAACTTGTAAATAAAATAATCTGATATATAGCCTATGTACAATTTAATAACATATAGCCTAGTTTGATATATGAATTGGGTGTTCGTCAAAGACTGCATGCGGTCGGAGATTCCCGTGTTTACAGCTTCATAAAATAACCTACTAGAAGCTCTGTAGTTTTGCTGTATAGGCCTATAGATAAAAATATTAAAATTACAAACACACAATAACATTTTAAGTTATTTCCATTTCTGAAAAAAAGAATGTAGGCCTAGTTATTGATGTTATAAATACACACGCCTGATTTTTGTTTTAATTATCCATCGTACATAAAAAAAAAACATTTGCAATCAAGACTGAAAAAAGCCAGGAGTGAACGTAAACCAGATTTGGCCCAGACTCTGTTGCTATCTGTGAAGCCAAGCATAAGAATAGCCTACTTATGTAAATTTGTTAACCCACAGTAACAAATTTTAACAGATTCATCGCATATTTTCGTTTGCTGCATGCTTTTAAAAACACACACAAAAAAAAGTTACGTCTTGTATAATTTGCATTTTCAGAAATAACGGCAGGCCTAATAATGTTATAATGTACCAACATTATGAACACTATAGGATATTTTAGTTCCCCTCACTTTACAACAAATCCTTTAAATTTAACCGTATCAGAACAGAATAAGAATTAAAAAATATATCATTCTAATGGATAAATATAATTGCAGTATATAATAATATATGCTTAGCAATAAACATGCCAAAACAAATTAATTTATAAAGAAATGTAAGGTAAAGTTGGGCTTACCTCTCTCAGGCACAAATCCAAATGTGTCCATATTCGCGATGTAACTGAAGCTAAACTATTAGCCTTATTAGGTAAAATAGGCTTTGTAGTTCACACGTGTTCCAGTATCGACGGAAAAATATCATAATGAGCAAAAATATCCCACAGTGGACCGGGTCTCACCCCGAACGGCACAGTGAATGGCTGCGTTGTTTCCAATGAATGCAGTAGCTTAGTGTGCACGTGAGGCGCCGGCGCGATCAAACAGCTGAAACATAAAATAGACTACTCCGTA
>NW_015505919.1:341546-349776 GCF_001515645.1 Sinocyclocheilus grahami | reverse complement strand
ATTTATGACCATGATATCACTGGTCATAAAACCAGTGATATCATGATTAGTTGTCATGGTGATCAAGGGGGCCTGGTGTTCAGCAGAAATCCTGGCATCCAGTTTATTGAGTGAGGGGACTGTGACGATTTGTTAATCTAATGAATAATTGATTTGTTAAATCAAATAAAAATTAGTGTGTCAGATTGGTCGAGACGCTAAAATGGCAAGAAATTGTGCTTATTTTTGTAAGGCTCTTTTTTTTAAGCTTTTGGGCCAGATCCGAGTTGGTTTGACAGAGACCTCAAGCAGCAGGGAAGGCTTCAAAGTCTGAAAACAGCCAAAAAGAACAAGGTTTGTGTCTAAAAAAGGATTTCATTTCCCTGAGAGCAAAACCACACACAGACCACAGTTCTCTAAAGTGTGTGTCATAATTGAGCTATGGGTCCATTCAAATGGCTGACCTGGAGCACTGATGACTTGATATCAATCAATAGAGTGTGATTATCTAGCTGGTCACTTGACTGAGAGTAAAAGGTTAAGACGTGACAACAGAGGATGATGGAAAGCTGGTGGAGAGAAAACAATTTCAAAGGAGGGCAGCATTTTAAAGCCTGATGAGGAGCCTGTCAGGCGTTGTTATAGGACAGATATTGACTGCAGCAGCAAGAACAGAAGTCAGAAACACTGGATTTCCCTGATCTTGATGTGTTTCTCAAAGGAGAGACTCCTGTCTGAGAGAAGCTCTCGATTTAGCTCCTAACACGGTGAGGGGCACAGCGAGGTCCTCAGCTCACCGCAATACCTCAAGCTAAAGAGCCACCTTGCATCTGACTCATCATGATGAATGACCCAATAACTTCTTCCCCACGTTTGTCCCTCTAGGTTTCAGCTGTGTATAGAGTTGATCTGTGAACGATTTAAGATAATGCTTCTCAGTGTGCAAAAACAGAGCGTGCGACCTTGCCCTGAGTGTCTGTGGCATGAGTACATATAAATACAGTCCTTACAGCTGCATATACTGTACATGCACAGCCTGAACCCTTGCGCTGTGCTCAAAATCCTTTACCTAGACAAAACTGATCAGTCTTTTAAAAATCGCTGGTAAATCTCTCATTGAGCCATCTTATCACCAAATATTGTATTACATTATTAATCAACTTGTTTTTTTTCAGTTAGCACTTATATTTAATTTAGCAACTGACTGATTGTAGCTCATTGATCTGAGCTAATGCGATAATATTAACTAGCATTTTCATGAAAAAGAAAATGCTCTCTGGGTCAAAATGACATAAAATAACATAAACATAAAATTATATGACATTTCAGTCCAGTTAATGGACTAAAATGACAGATTGTGAAATACTGACTAAATTGAAAAGACCAAATATACTGAAAAAAACCTAGAAATAAAAAATATATATCTACCTGTCTTTAGTTCAATGCAACACATTAAATGTAATAACCTGATAACGTTAGATACTCCATTCTACTAGCTGACGCAATTTATCCAAAGTGACTTACATGACACTTTCTACCAGGACAATATAAAACTTTTGCTCAAGGGCACAACTCAGCAATGCTCACAGTTCACAGATTGTCCTTTGAACAAATGGCCTTTGGGTTACCAGCATGACCTTTACCATCTATGCCATCACAACCTATACCATATGACATGTACATTATAACATAAGCATTCTTGTCACTGAAGGACAACGGCAATGGATACGATTATGAAAACACACATCAAAAACGCCTGTAAAACAAGAAGTGTGACCATATAAACTGGGTGAATTACATAACCACGCACTCGAGTGATCGATCGCACTGAAATATTACAATGATAGTGAGGGAAACCGCACAGAATCAAACATCACTGGAAGGATCTTCTCTGGTGTCCAAAGTGAGGACAGCGTGGGTCATGTAACTGTGTTTACAGAATCATTTCCTCATTTGTTTAGGAAGGATCCTGTTTCTAAGGGAGTTGGCAGGTAGAGGATATAGTACTGAATAAATCATCTGTGGGTTTCTGGTTTCAGTTACTTGAAAACGTGTTCGGCTACATTTGATGGAATGAAGTATGTTATGGTGAGATGTCAAAAGCTCTCCGGATGCCTACATCTTTAACTGTGCGAATTCTGGGAGTATATTATATTATATTACCCATGCTGAACATCTAAGAGAATACTTTAAGTCAAACCTTTAGTGTGACGTGCTGTTACAGAGACATCTACCCTGGATTCTGCTCTTTAAATATGAGGAGTTTTGATGGATAACCTGCATAGTGATATTTTGAAAAACATATCTCTGCTTTTTTTTTGTCCAAACAATGAATGCAATTGACATCCAAAACAACACAACAGGCTTTCACTGTAAACTCTAAGAAAAGTCTGTAAAAAGAGGGCCCATGTACTGTTTTAATGTTGGAATTTTCCGTATTGATTTTTCACAGGTGTTTTACCCGTATTTTAAATTATGCATGGCACTGTGTTGAGTTTTAAAATTCTTCTTTATGATTTTTATCAGGTTTTTATTCACGTTTTGAAGGCTTAATGCAAGTAATATATGACAAATGTATCATCAAATCCAGTTCTAGAGGAGGAAAAATATATATTTTTTGGCATCTTGGATACATTTCTCATAGTAATTTTCCACCAAACTAAAAGTTGTTAAAAGATCTGAAGTCAAAACTGTCAGCCTCAACCTTCTACAAGCATACGAACAGAAATCTTAGATCTGGAAAGATCAGAGGAGAAATCGCACAAACACTTTAATCACTATTAGACAGTCACTTTAGTAGAGCACTCACACGTCTTTGATTTGATTTAGCCACACCACTTATGTCAGATTAAAGAACAGCAAAGGTCAGACTATTGTTTGTGAAATTTAAACCCAAACAGGCAGAAACTAACATTGCATTTAGAAATTGTATTCACTAAGCTGGCACATAAGTCCAGAAGTAGCATTAATGTATTTATACCAAACTATGCATCATACACTCAAAAGTTGATTCTCATGCACAGCTAACAGAAAAAAAGAACCTGATTGTCATGACAACAGCAATATTGAAGACGTAGAGTGATACTGGGATATTAGTCATAACTACACCAGGGAGAACACCATTAATTATAAAAAGTCAAATTTGATGTTTTATTCACACATACAAACAATTATGGAACCATTTTAGCTCTTGAACCCCCTCAAAACTCCCCCTTATCACAAACATTAGGGCATGATGATAGCAACACCAAGATCATGTGTTGAATTCTCAGAGAATACTTGAATTGATAAATTACTGAGCTTGAATGCAATGCATGTCGCCTTCGGATAAAAGTGTCTGCCAAATGCATTCATGTAAATGTAAACTTCAAGACTGGTCAAGAATGAAATGTCCCTGCAATATATGTACTTGAAGTCCCTTTGGATAAAAGCATGTGCTAGTAGTGAGACACAAGCATGAGAAAAGCAATCTTCGGTGTCCTTTTCACAAGTTCACATTTACAGATCCATAAATGTTCAATAACTGGAGGTCACGTCCCTTTTCAAAGCATGAAATGATCGCCATATACCCGTACACTGTGTTAACACAATCCCGTAAGTCTGTAATAGGTGTCCGACGTCTGTTACCATTGATTTGCACTACTTCAACCCGCACATCAAGTAAGTGCAATCAGGCTTAACCCACTAAATCTAATCAGAACGCTTCTGTGATTCATTCACCCGACGTCACACCTCAATTTGTTAATTTTGTCAAAGTTGACTCAGTACTTCTTTCTCTAATGGATAACACAAGAAAGCGAAGGCCAGGCATAAATAAGGGTTCTATTAAACCCTTTAAATTCTCCATTTTTAATATTACATGACCTGAATCTCACTCCCTCCATTAACCAATTAGACGCTATTATCATGTCATCAGCCTTTTTAAGAAAAGGTCTCACGCGCATGAATATTGCATCGCAAATACATTATAAAGGCGCCTTATGAGGGGTTTTACATGGGAACATTTACATGACGTGAGCGTCTTTCCTCCTCCAGGAGAGATAATTTCAAGGCCAAGCAATCTCTGGGCCATTAAAAGACTAAATCTTTTCATAATTAATGCACATAAGTATGTGACCTCGGTGAAAGCTGAATAAATGCATGTAGACAGTCTCTTAAAAACACTGACAATAAAACACCAGAGGACCAACTGCTATCTTTGTGTTTCTTTTCTCCGTAGCTTAGTTAAGCTAAGCATTACTGTCTAGTTAAGTCATGGCCTTATTGAGTTTCTCTTTTTCACTCGTGTCATACAGTCTGATAATAATTGTTCGAAGCTGCACTGACGGTCTGGCCTTTGTTTCAGAAGGGCACTTCTTGTTCCTAACTATACTAATTATCACCAATTATGGGATGTTTCTCCTGTTTCAACACTCTTTGGCCCTGTGCTTAACCAGTATTGACTCCACAGCAGGTGCTGGAGGTTGCCTCAGTTATTGACCCAAAAGGAGGGTAAATTAAGGGGAGTTGCATCAATGTGGCCCTTGACTGCCCATCTAGACGGTTATATTGGACTACAGGGTGACCAGACCAGACATTCATGTTTTAGTGCCCGTCTGGACCACAAAGTCAATACTGTACTATTGTCTGGACATGCTTGAAATAAAATAAGAAATTAAATAAATGGGTGACACTTTATTTTAAGGTGTCCTTGTTACACGTGTTACATGTATTTACTATTATAATAACAATTAATTATTTATAATTACATGCAAGTAACCCTAAGCCAAACTCTAATCTTAACCATATACAATAGTAAGTACATGTAGTTAATTAATTATTAGTACTTAAATGTATATTATCATTGAATTTATGTAATATCATGCATTATATCATCTTCCCTTTTTACTGAGTTAATATGAGCCTAGTTTGAGTCTCGAGGGCTGGCTTACAGGCATTCAATACACAATGCAATTACTCTGATCTCGGGTTTACAGATCCCTGGATATCAGTAATCACTGTACTAAAGTTAGCAAAATCATTTCGAGAACCAGGTGCCACAGGACTAATGATCTGAAACAGTTACAGCTCAACCACTGAAACGCATCCTAGGCTATAACAATCGACAAGCCACATTCTGTGAGACTCTCTGTTCACAGCTTTCAGTGTTACAGCTCTTTCAGTTTTTTTCCTTGTGGTTCTTTTAGTCTTTAGTCTTGTTTTTTCTGTGCAGCATCATAAAAGTATTTCCATCTCCCTGTGTTAATCTGAACCCAGAATGCTAATTTTAGTTCCCGTCGTCATTTGTAGTGAGGGAAACATTATATTTATTGCTCATACTTAGGAATAGAGATTTGCACAAAACACTAACCCTACCTTTTCAGCTTTGGTGAATTTGTGTTAGACATGAATTACAAATAAATAAATAAATTCTTGAAATGGCATAGCAGTGTTCTAAAAACCTCACAGAACACCCTAGAAAATGTATAGAAACTTATTATAGAAACTGAGAATACACTAGAAACTGTTTGACAAAATGCTAAAAACCACAACCACCCTGAACACTCTAGTTTTGCATTAGGAAACATTGCTCACATTCTTTTTCAAAAGTAAAAAGGACGAGGTTTGGTTGTTTAACATGAAGAATTGTCCTGGGAAGGAGATAATATGTTTATTCAAAAGTGCAACTCTGTGATTGCAATTTCATTAGGAATCCCTTAAGGTATTTATGCATGCATCTTTTGTTTTGAAAGCCAATAAGAGGTCGCTGATTCGTGACAGCAAAGTTTATGTGAAGAAAAATGAGCTTAATAACCACATCCTGGCTAATACAGGCAACTAGGTACTTATTTAAAATTTTGAAGGGCAAAATGGTCCAGACTAGAATACGGCCTTGATTAACCCTTTAGGACGCCAGGGATTTTTGGAAAAATGCTGGATTTTGACATCAAGATTTCAAAAGCTTGTGGCTTGAAAGGGCTTAAAGATAGAGATCTACTGTAAATTAGAAAAGTGTTGGGCATGAGCGAAAGTTTATGTGGGGTGTAAATATACTCGTCTAATTTGCATATTAAGACGTCATCAGGGGCGGCCATCTTGAATTTCATAATATTCAGGAAATAGTAGATATTGAATTGATGTTTGAACTTATTTGCATGTTTTTTGTCTGATTCCAAATGATCAGAAAAGAGGAAACCAACAATAAAACAGGAAAAAGTACTAAATTATTACTATATTACTATATTATATAGTAGTAAAATGCATGTGAACAGTAGCCTACTTTTTGATCAGTTCATCAGTAATATTCAGGAAATAATAGATATTGAATGGATGTTTGAACTTATTTGCATGTTTTTTTGTCTCTTTATCCTCATTCCAAATGATCAGGAAAAGAGGAAATCAACAGTAAAACAGGAGAAAGTAGTAAATTATTACTATATTACTGTGCCATAGTAAAATGCATGTGCCTATTTTTTGATCAGTTGACCAGCTATCTACCCAATCAGGTATCTAGGTGACACAGTTTATAGTTCTTGAGAGTATGGTGCCTCTCATTGCATGGCACAGCGCACAGACCTACCCCACACTGACTGCACCGTGTACCGCGGCCACTCCCACCTCTTTGGGGCACTGGATCCAGAGCCGCTCTGACTGGATCCAAAGAGCTAGTGCTACTTCCAGCCCTATTTCTCCTACCCCTGCTGCCTCTACCTCTAGCAACAGCTCTCCTATGGACACTACGACCACATCCACCCCTGCCACCCCCCTTCCCGTTGGGCAAAGGGTCGAAATGATCACTTGTTTGTGCTTCGTGAACACTCTCGCCTTGCACGGCGGCACCATTGCGCTGCAAAGATGTACCGGGAGAAGCGCGAACAGATGAGACCATTTCTCAGTAAGGCTTTTCACTGCAACTATCTTCACAACCAGACAACTGTTTGATCTAAATGACCAGATGAAACCGGGACAGAACTTAACTGACCAAAACGAACAGCTGCAAGACAGTGTGTGTTTCAGTCCAAAAGCCATTAATCAAGACGGAGGTCTCAGGTCAGCCGTGACCTCCCCTTTCACAATTATACTTCCCACTGAAACAAATACTACGCTGTCCTACCTTGAGTGCAGTCGGGGGCCAACAGACACGTTTTTCTTTGTTAAAAGTCTAATGTGCTCATTAATGTGCCATTATTTTCTCATTATTCCTATAAGCACTGAGCATCACGGTCAGGTTAAGCAACTCCAGCAGTGGGAGAGAAACGCAATTGAACTTTATTGTGACAATCACATTCTCCAAGCTTCAAAGTCAAGAGGTCAGACCAAAAGGGAGAAGGATGATAGAGCTCTAACGAATGTCTCGCCAGAAAACATTTTGTGGAAATATGAGAGATTTATATGTCAAAATTTAAAACCATTTTCCCATGGAAGGGTTTTGAAGGTGCAGTGATGAATGTCAGCTGAACTTGCTTAATGGTGCTCATTTATTTTCATTTGCATTCAACTGATATTGTCTGATGTTTAATGGAGTTAGATACAGTTGACATTTCATCATTCTGTGGTTGAAAGAAGCAAAGGAACTGTATGTTAATCTTACCTGTCATCACAATGACATCAGCGGCGACATCGGCAATCATACAAAAGAGAGAAAGGAATCGATTAGAATACATTAGAATCATCAAAATGCATTAAAGGTTTCTTAGTGGAAAGTAGGCAGTGTTTAACGCATATAAGAAAATGTGGCAGTAAAGTGTGTAAATGTTATATTCTTGTCAATTTTATGTCTTTTTGTATAGCGATCCGAGCGTAGCATCCTAATTTCATAATGCACTGTTGTAAATTGCATCTTTTTAATCATCTGATGGTGTTATGAAAGGTTGCTCATTTTCCAAGATTTGGATTAATGTTTTCAAGTTGCAATGTCATATTCCGACTTGTCGATTGATGTCTAGATGACATATAGTGAGTTATGTAACACACAAGTCTCTATAGTATCTGGTGGACACTTTCTCATGGTTATGACTGAAGGTGACAGTCGCTGTCAAAAAATAAGGTCTCGTCCCTTGAGCCTCAGACTGTGATGACCTTGAGAATTTAAGTTTTTAGGAAAGGACTGACTGAAAGATGTCACCTTTGAGAACACACACAAAAAAAACCCAGACAGGTGGGAGAGAATGTTAAGCAGAATCCAATCACTTCTGACTTGGTCTATCACTTCCACCGTCTGAGGAACCGGGAAAAAAAGAAAGGTTCATCACACGCATGGGTGGGGGTGGGG
>NW_015505919.1:337528-340809 GCF_001515645.1 Sinocyclocheilus grahami | reverse complement strand
GCGGAGGGGGGTTCAGACTTATGCAACAGTATTAAAAAGGCCTCAGCGGCTCTGACTGGATGACAACCATGACTAAAACCTTGTAAGGTGATATGGAGAGCTGTGCATGTCATCTGAATATATGAAACTTTTAAAAAATTGTTTGGATTTCCTGTAACAGCAAAAATTTACACTGACAAGCCGGTGGCTAACAAAGCTCATAAAGGCTGTTACGACCTTGGCAAGCAATGTGATGTGAGACGTGATGTGAATACCGGGAAATATTGCTCTATTGCTCAATAAGATATCTTCGAGACTGTTCGCAAAGATGGGATGCAAGAAATGAAATGTTGCAAAACTGCCCCTCGCTTGAGTTAGTTGTGTGCTGTTAACGTATACCTTTATGAATAGAAAGGGTTTTATAGGTTCATACATACAGATTTGAAATGTTGGGACGTAGAAATGAAATTAACCATAGAAAGATAAAATAAAATTAGCAGAATGAAACTAAACTAGTTTTTGGTTTCTGGCTTTTTCAGCAGGAAAATGAAATGAAATGAAATAAAATAAAATAAAAACAGAAATTTAAAAAAGCTTGCAAAATTAAATGTAAGTTAGAATGGCAAATTGAAAATAACATAAAAACTATAATTATTCTGCTCTGCTACTAACAAGATTGAGCTCACACACACACACACACACACACAACATGATTGCTTGTCTGTCTACTTCTGTTTTTAAAATTTCCCAAGGATGAGAGTTTTTAAAGTTCAAATCCTCTTCCTCTAATCCCCAAGGAGGATCAGTGGTATAACAACACCACATACTAAATCTAAGCACAGATAGAGCCAAAAGCATGTTCAACCACAGAAAGAGCATAAGTGCATTACATCAACATCTGAGATTTATGAGAGATTGAATATGACTTGGAAAATGAGGATGAGAGTTTTTAAAGTTCAAATCCTCTTCCTCTAATCCCCAAGGAGGATCAGTGGTATAACAACACCACATACTAAATCTAAGCACAGATAGAGCCAAAAGCATGTTCAACCACAGAAAGAGCATAAGTGCATTACATCAACATCTGAGATTTATGAGAGATTGAATATGACTTGGAAAATGAACTTAAATGGCCTTAAAGTTCCTCCTCATGGACCAACTTCATAGCTGCGGAAATCAAAAGACATTTCTCAATTTTGAAGGAAGCATTTCACACAGAGTTAACTCATATATAGCTGCACTGAAGAATTACAAAGAGACTGCTTTAAAAAGAGACCAAATCAAGTGGGGTTCAAAAGTCTAAAAATAAGGAAACTATACTATAACTATATTTATTCAAAAATATGGAAATGATCATACATATGGAACAATTTTAAAAATTAAAAAAAAATGTTTTAAGTAAAACAAAATCATTTTTAAAAAGTTCTAAAAATGTTTTAAAAATTTATACATTTTTTTTATGTTCTGAAAACGTTCTGAACAACAGGAAGAAATATTTAAGATTTTGCACTATTTAAGATATTATACAAAAAAATTCTCAAATTGTTATGAAAATATTATTTGTAGTTAAAAGAAAAAGTACATAAAAATGCAAAAAAGATTTTTCACTAATGGTCTCAGACTTGTGGATATCCCCATATCACTTCCAGATGAAACACTTCCTCTTCCTCAACAGATATCTCATGCACACACTTTGTGTTGCAGCCAAAAAGAAAAAAAAATCAATGATTCTGCTGCTTGTCTATTGATTACCTTCTCTAATGAAATAAATAATCCGCCAATGCCTCTCAGTTGAGCGATTGGCCAAAGCAACAATTTAAAAAAATTTTTTTTCGTGTTGCGTAAGTGAAGCGTCCATTGATCACTGACCTGAAATCAGATTTCTTGCGGTAAATATGACAGTGGGTCAGGCTCTGTTTATCTCGTATGCACATGACAACATTGGGTTTGTGAGGGGGTAATCCCTAATACTAGTGACACGTGCCGTTCTGACTGCTCTTCCGGAGGGAACATGAGACATGATCAGGCACATGTGACATTGATGACGGACAGACAAGCAGGCCAGCTCATGGGAATGAAAATAAACAAGAGGAACATCAGCTGATCTGGTCTCAGTCAGAGCCATCTGCAAATTAATTATTAGAGTGATTTTATAGTGATTAGAGACATCTGAGAAATGCCCAAACAAGTTCTTTGGGTAGAGGAGGAAAGAACTAAGAAAATTGATTTGTGTAACATTAATTCTGCATGTTTTTGTGAAAGGAGGAAGTGCCATTTGCAAAGTCTGCCAATATTTATTTGACGATTAAAAATTAATCTGCTAAATATTTATACTGGTAAGTTTTTAAACAAATATTTACTTGGGTGCTGTACTTTTAGAACTAATCAGACTAAGACCAAAAAATTCAGGAGTTACACTGAAGGAGGGAATTTAAAGAAATAGATCACTCTATTTTTTTTTTTTATTTAAAATTTGGACTCTCATTCTGACGGCACCCACGCACCCATTCAATTTTTTTTCCAGATCCTTTGCTGGCCTGAAGGTGAGTAAATTATTTTTAGCAAATTTTCAAGATACAAAAGCTGGTACCTTTTCAAAAGGCACAAATATGTACCATTTAGGTAGTAATATGTTTAGTTTAGGTACTAATATGTACCTTTAAGGTACTTGTATGCACCCCTTAGGGGTAAATAAGGTACAAATATGTACCTTTTGAAAGGATTTTTTATTTTAGAGAGAGGGAGTGTAGACAGGGCCGCTTCTAGGCATAGGCGAGCTAGGCGGTCGCCTTGGGCGCCACCAGCTGAAGGGGCGCCAATGAGCGCACGTACTGGCACTTTTAGCAGGGTTGTGATAAAGAGTGGCACGGTCACCCTGAAATATGACTGCCGCCCCCACTGGATCCCCCAACATTATTGGGCTAGAGTACTGTCAATCTGAAGATGCCTGTCTGCCACTAGATCAGAGTGCTGTCAATTGCTGCCTGATTGTTGCATGCAAAGTTTGCATTTGGAGAGCTCAACAACGCCATTAGATCAGTGGGCTCTGTCAGTGCTTTGGCAAGGTAACACTTTTTTTCGCCATGCAATAAAGCTAAGTTCAAAGGCCAATTTAAAATATTGGTACAGTAAATAAAGTGCACAAAAACAGTATTTTGTTTAGGCAGTATTTGTGGCACTTGTGTGGAAATATTTGTGGCAGATTTGTCCAAAAGGCGTGCGTTTTTTTGCGCCAATGCATTGTTAAAGGATCAGCGTGTCATGTAATATTCCCATATAAACTTTAACATCCAATTAAAAAA
>NW_015505919.1:259090-337225 GCF_001515645.1 Sinocyclocheilus grahami | reverse complement strand
AGATCAATACATCCTTTATTAGACCGCTTTGTCGAGTTAAATGCATCCTTACGGAGGTGTCGAAATGCTGAATCAATTCATTCACTTCCAACAGCGCTTAATGGGAGCAGCGCCATAGAGGGCAAAGTGTTATTTAAAGGGGAAGTTAACGCGTTAACGAGTAGCAAATGATTAACTAGCTGCATTGGTTACTTTTATGCCACTGATAAAGCTTTTATATGTAGTTTGGGGTAACAAAGGGGTTTTATAGGTTTGACTGAAATAATAATGCAATAACTGACACTTTAAATCAATGTTTCAAGAAACAACAACAAATAAATTTAACAAAAAACTGATAAAGACAAAAAAGTAGCCATTGATAATATCTAAACAATATGTAGTAGTATAGTATATAGTATCCAAATTAAAATGTAATAAAATTAATTTATGTGTGATTTATGGGTACATTTTTAAAGGGGGGCAATAGGGATTTCGCCTAGGGCATCAAATTGGCTAGAAACGGCCCTGAGTGTAGGTACCAGAATATAACAAAAGACTTGGGCTCTTTTGACTTAATTGGATGAGTAAGTAGCCACCTACCTGTAGCAACCACATAGAAACATGCTAACACCTAAGCATATTGAAATGCACTGGCACACAACACTAACATCACGACGACAATTTTAAATGGAGCCAAATACTCACTTTTTCTTCAGGTAATGTTAAAAACCTACTGTTTAATATGTTAATTAGCTAATAAAAATGTTTTAAGTTAATCAGTACAGTAATATGCTATACCCAACGGCATTCCCCACATCAATCAATCACTTATTCATTAACCCTACAAATTACAAATGCAGATTTTAAAATGTAGCCCTCCAGATCATTTGTAATGGTTTATTTTTTTGCTCATTGCTTAATAAATGAATTAGCCTGAATTAATAGCTTTTTACATCTGAGCAACAGTTTTCAAGGCAGCTCATTTCCAGCCAGACCGCATGACACAGCGGTTCTTTAAATAAACACCAAGAACATCCTGCAAACGGTGTTTCTTATTGGAAATGCAGTGCAATTATGTAAATCATAAGCAGTCAATCAATGTCATCTGCATCTTAGTTGCAAACAGACATTTATCATCCTATCTGTATTCATTGGATTGCATATCTGTTATGTAATGCAGAGAGCATAAATTCCTTGTTTTCTAGTTTGATCACTGTAGGACCGGTCCAAAGAGGAATTCTTGGAACACGCTGAGACAAGAACATAACTTCATTACTAAATTCAAGTGTATTTGTGTGATGCAATGGCTGGACAAGAAAAACATGGTGGATTATATAAAAGCCAAAATCAACAGGGAAATAAACCAGTCATTTCTACATCTTGAAGCTCTGTCAGAAAGTTTGGGACCACAAAAAGTTTCAGATGCTGTCTTATTACGGCACCTGATTCTGAAATAAATCTGTACACAGAAGTGTGGACATTTTCCATAGGTTCCATGAAATGTGGTAGTTGCTTATTGCTGTGCATGAACTTATCATAATTAATGTCATTCCCATGGCAACCAAGATGTGACCCATCACTTATTAAATGTATTAGGTATTAAATGTAAACTCAATGGCATTTACACAACCCGACTTCAGTCCATCAATTAACGTCTTGTGAAAAGCGGTGTCTGTAAGAAACAAATCCATCAATAAGAAATTTAAACGTTTTAAATCATCCCGCATGGCCAAAATACAAGTCCAAACCCCCAAATAATGCTTCTTCCAGTGAAAAAGTCCATCCTCTGTTGATCTCTCACATCAAAATCACCACCAACATATTTGTTTAAAACTGTTTTAGACTCTTTTGGCTTGTAAACAGTGCTTGATCTGTGCATATTTCTCTCCTGATTCAGACAAGACAATGTTTTCACTGGAGAAAGCAATATAAGGAATAGAAAACTCATATTTTAGCAAAATACAAGTTTGGAGGCAACGATTTGAAGTTATAAATGCCTTGATGGATTTGTTTCCAACAAACACGCAGCTTTTCGATGATTTTAGCTGATGAACTGGAGTCATGTGGATTTCTTGTAGATTATTGTGATGTTTTTATCAGCTGTTTGGACTCTCATTCTGATGGCACCCATTCACTGCAAAGGATCCACTAGTGAGCAAGTGATGTAATGCTAAATTCTCCTAATCTGTTTTGTTGAAGAATTTTGATGGCCTGAGGGTGAGTACATTTTCATCCAATTATCATTTTCAGGTGACCTATTCCTGTAACTATAAAATCAGGAGTATATAGCTTCTAGCTTGACATGCTGCTTTGGTCAAAGTGACCTACACATTAGTTTCTATTTCAGAGCATTTCTTGTTTCTGTCTAGCAGAGGAGAAAATGAGACAGCTCAAAAAGAGGTTTTCCCGCAGACAGGACATTGGGTGATGGGTGTTTGTGGCAGCACTGACCCTTTGCTCGGCCATCTGAGCCCAGAGACCTCTAGTCATTTAGATCCCCGGCCTCCTCACAAACACCAGACGGCAGTCCTTTACTCAGGCACAGCTACATAACCATTGCAACTGGCCAACATTTTAATTAGAATGTGATGAAGGGCCATAAATTAGAGTCGTTTTGTGCTGAAACAGGAAGAGATGGAGCTGAATTTGTACAGAAAACATATGCTGTGGGTTCATGTCGCCAAATAAGGTAGCTGCTGAACTAACAATGAATCATTTTTACAGCATTTATTACAGTGTTAATTGTGTTAATTTATTGACTATGGTTTATTGTTTATTCACAACACCTAATTCATGAACCTTATTGTAAAAAGTCACCAATTTCTTTTCTGTCTTAATGAATCACAGAGCAAATGTCTTGTAAAAGTCATAATAATACTAATGCTACAACTAGTACCATTACTACTACTAATGAATAGAATTATAAATTTTATTTGTATTGTATTTTGGATATAATATTTATTATATTATCAATAATACATAAAAGAAAAAAGCATATGATGCTACTACTACTACTACTACTTTAATTATTACATACATTTTATTTTATTTTTTATTTATATATTTATTTATTTTTATTGTAACATTTATTAATATTATTATATCCATAACAATAGATAAAAGGAAAATGTATGTACTACTACTGCTAATAATAATAATGTATATTATATCAATAATGAATAAAATAAAAATATATTTTTATATAATTTTACCATAATATTGTATAAGAACAATAAGCACACATTGAACCAATAATATGACTATACTGTAAGACTTTCACCATTTACATTCATGGAGTCCTGTGCTGAACCAATCCAAACCTTGACTCCATTATTATGAGTGGAGAGACAAGCACTTCATACACTTAAATTAACTTGAAATGGGTGTCAGTAAGTGGATCACTGGTGCTGAATAAAAGTGAGCAATACTGTCACTGATACGATGAAACATGATGTTTCATAACGTTTGTAAAAAGAGCTTCAAGATTTAATGTACTTCAAATTCAAAGCTAAATTGATGTTTGCAGTGGCACTGCATCTAATGACCTACCAGTTGCATCCGGCAGAAGAGAATCATCTAAGTGATTTTCAAGAAAAAAAGCATGATACAAAAGAGCAGCTTTTCTCTGGAGAAATAAGAGCAAAATTCTCAGAAAATCACATTAAATGATGAAACCTGTTTCAACAAAGCAAACCAAAGTTGTCAAAGTCTCTTCAGGGTTCAGATACTAAAGTAGCAAAAAGCATCGCGGTTAGCCTAATCGCCTCAGAAAAAAGGTTACTCTTACCCAATACAACCTTTTCCATCAAAGGAGGTAGTAAATGCACATTCACGGGAATTTAACTGCATTTTCCCTTCAAAGGATTCATGGATTTGGCAGATAAAAGCATCAGTTAATTAGCAACCCGTTAATGCACTAGAAGGGCATGTTGTTTTCTGACCCAGCTGCCATTGATTCCTAACCGTGTGTAGATGACTATAGAAGTGAACCTGTTTAAAGCATGTGCGCACTGAGTCAATAAACTCCTGTCAATCACAACGTCATTTCAGTCAATCGATTCACTACGATTCCCAACAAAAACAAAACGGACAACGCTGACCACATATGATCCTGATAACATAACAAAACTGAACGAGTGTCTATTCAGACTGTGGATCAAACTAGTCCAAACCGACCCGGAGGGCAAAACAGCTGCGAAGTGCTGTATTTGGGATAACGGATCTAATTCCAGGGGTTTATTGATTGCTTTAAAAACACCACAATTAAGGTTAGGACATAATGAAGTGCAAAATAACAGCCTATACTGTGATATAAAGGGTGAATGTCCCTAAATAGCACTATGAATCACTGGAGGCTAGTAAAAATAGAAAACATTACTAGCAACCACTCGTTGGTTCAGTGTGAGGCACATGTGATGCAGAGAAAGAGATATTAAAAAAAGGACAATGCGTTCCAACAGAAAACATCTAGCTGAAGTGGAAATAATTCATTTTTGTTTTCTTCAGTTTTCTGTGGGCAGATGATGACGAGATTGTAATTTCAAATAACAAATTCAATGCCCTAAATTACAGGAAAGTCGTTATTTGCTTTAGTAAGTCGGAGGGGGGTAAGCTCAATTTTGACTTAAATTGCTACACAGAGAAATGAAATCGAAAAATATATGAAAATAATGATCCTTATTATTTTCAGGACATCTGCTATCTTCTGAAATTTGTAGAAAATTAATCTCTACAACAACAAAAAAACAAAAATACATATGACTAAATATTTCCATAAACCGGAGAAGAAAAGGTTTCATATTAAGTATAGCAGCATTATTTTAGCATCATTGAGATATTATTATAGTCTTTATTAACATATTAAGAATTTTAATTTATTGATATTTTATTATTATTTTACATTTTAAATGTCTGTTTTCAATTAAATTTTAGTTAATGTTTTAGTCATTTTGTTATGTGTGTTTTTGTTATTTTTATTCATTGTTTAAATATGTCTATATTTTATACATTTTATAAATTTTTTCATATTTTATTTTAATTCAGTTAAGGTTTATTTTATCTAAGTTTATTTTAACGAAGATGGTTTTTTTATTATGTTAGTTTTTTTGTAGTATTTTAATAATAATAATAATAATAATAATAATCATCATTTTAAATGATAAAATATACTTTGACATGCAAAAAAATGCAATGAAATGCAATAAAATACTTGGCCCTTTTTTAATGTATATTATAAATTATACAGTTATCTTACCCCACGCTCAACTACACTTTAGTAGCCAATTAAAGCAAAGCTGATAATTGCAAACGGTGCATCTCTGGCTAAGTGTCCAGTATGGTAAACACACACTACTTTATCAAGTATCATTACATGCTTCACTGGCCTTTAAACAACAAAAACAAGCTCAGAATCGAATTAACAATCTAATTTAATGGCATGTCTGACGACAACCCTTTGATCGACAACAAGTGAGGACAGATAATTGAGCATCATACACACATTAACCCCTGAAACATACTGCATCGGATAAACCCTGCTGTCTGACCACAACAGCACAAGAACAAGGGCTTTGACTGACTCACGTTCCACCGATAAAAGATAAAGAGAGCAATCAAAACCACAATAATAATTAATAGGCACAATTACAAAACACATCACCCGCCTATGGTAGGGGGTATCCTCAAAGGGCCGTGTCCCAAAGCTGCTGTCGACATCCCACCTCCCAATCCATCTCTGTTCTCCTCCATTAGACCCCAGACAGGCTGAGAAACGAGGGATGGTTACAGGAGATAAAATTTGCCGTGATGGATAGAGTCGCTCACAGAGCCAGGATAAAAGTCATCAGACCTCGGCGGCAAAATGGAGCCAGGTGTCTGCGCGCCCTTCTGCTCAGGAGAGACGTTTCTGAAGGACCGGGCATTTGTAACCCTTTACAAAGTGAGGTACTTTCTCAAGGGAATGGACTTCACTTTCTGTGGTCATAAGACCTCCACCGCAGCACTATGACTTCTGAACATTTACTCTAGATTAGTAAAGTACGACACTAAAGCAACATTTCAGCCTGGGCTCTCCGCTGTACATGTCATTTTGAAGTACTGGCAAAACAACACAACACAACACAAAAAACAAAACAAAACAGAAAAGATTTAAAACCCCTGTGATGGACTGACCATCCAGGAATTTTCTGGGTGGTAATAACAATAATAATAATAATAATAATAATAATAGCTATTATTATTAGCAATACGCCACTCCTGCTTAATATAAGTATATTCTGGGTTGCTGAAGAAGAAGAAGCACAAGAAGAAGAAATGTTTAATTAAAATGAATAATATTAGCTCAGAATATTCCTTTACGTTTAAAAATTTTGTTTTAAGCATGTAAGCTATATTAATAATATTAATATTTACATGGCAGTCACATCTAAAACAAAAGATTTAAAACTTAACATAATATTTTTGGTTAATATTTATAATAATAATTATTATTATTATTATTATTGTTGTTGAAACCCCCTTTTTTAAACTTTAAACTTTTAAACTTTTAAATTATTTAGAGATGCTTTGGATAGCATTTCATATATGTACACAAGAATGTTCTTTCAAAGTGGTTTTGAGGTTCAAAAACAAACAGTATATCCTTAATATACAATACAATAAAAGTCTCTGTAGCAGTAATATGTTGTCCAATTCTGCTCTGTCAAATAAAAGCAAAAAATGTCATTACGACATTAAGAAGATAAATGGTTTGGCTATGACACAATTGCTTAGGAGGATCGTGGGAGAGCTCCAGTGGGAGCCTTACCCTCTCAGTGTCTGTCTGTCTCTCTCTTTTGCTGGGCATATAATGATGAATGAATATCAATGAAATACACACAGATGCTGCGGCGCCACAAAATTAAACCCAAAATTGCCAGCAATGCAATAATACAGACATTTGGTACTGTTTTTTTTTCTTCCACTGCTCTTCTCTAAAAGCATCATCTTTTCTAGCTGAAAATGTTTTATAAACTAAACTATCTCTCGTTTTTTGTAATGTAGACAAGGATAATGAGTTTTTCTATTCCAATACTCATAGTGTAAATCTATCATGTCAGTCCCGTTTGAGGTGGGCGGCACTGTAATATCTGCAGACAGCTCTTTTCATACAGATGTGCTAATGATGACAGACATGTATAATAGACATGATGGGACAGCAGCTGCTAATATACAATGAAATGTCATTCTTTGTCTGCTTTTGAGGGCATGAGACTCTTTCCCATTACCTTAAACGTCCGCCCTGCTCCTAGAAGATTTAATAAAGTCAATGACTTTTCTACTGCTACTCACCCCTTCATCTCAGCCTTTTATTTCTGCTCTTAAAGGAAAAGTTCACCCAAGAATGAACATTTTGTTATCATTTACTCACCCCGTGTCCTTTTAAACCCATACAATTTCTTACTTGCTTGGAATTTGAATGATATATATTATAAGATTCAAGCGAATGATCGTTAGAGCATTCAAGCTCTAAAACAAGTATCATAAAAGTTGTCCATAAGACTCAAATACTATATTTCAAATTTTCTGAAGACCCGATAGCTTTGTGTGAGGAACAGACTGAATTGAAGCTGGGTTCCCTGATGACCTTGACATGTCTGAATATTTTGTTCATGAATCAGACTGAACTGATTCAGTTCAACTCACCGTTCCCAGTGACTTCCATTTTATTTTTTGAGTCAATTAGTGGTTATTTTGTTAACGAAAACTATGACGAAAAATGTTCATTGACACACTTTCTTCCCTTGACTAAAACAAGACAACAATAAGCTCAATAAAGGATAACTGTGACTATATCAACATGCCAGGTATCAAGAGCTCAAATCCCCAAATCAGAGCTTCTCTGTTAAAAGGATATATTTTCTGTCTGTTGGTTGGCTTAATTTTTACAATCTGGCAACCATGCACTTGCAGTCTTGTGCTCGCTCTTCATTACGGAAGCGCTGACGATGATCTGAAAACACCGACAAACAAGTAAGCTGAAGTTTACCGATCTCCATGTGAGATGTCTGTTCTGTCATGAGATCTCGACTATTTTGTTTGTGATTGTGATTGCTGAATAAATGCACTTACTCAACCGCTGTTGTTTTAATAGACAAACATTATTGCAATTTGGAATTATTGGAATTACTATTAGGAATTTCATTGTTAAATATTTTTTTGCTTGTTTTTAACAGTTTTCATAAAGAGTGCATATATAAGTCTTTGATATTAATTTATATATTAAATAGCCTTTAATAAATCAGTACACCATAGATGAGGTAAAATAAACCATGTGTATGAGTCCACATGATTTGTGCTTACTGGTGAAAGTGCAAAATAAATTTCTCAAAGGACAACATTCATTGCGATTATCATTTTGAGCATAAAATAATTTTTTATCAGTTTAAACATTATACAACATGACGAAAATGTGACAAAGTTTGCATCGACTAAAACGCTCAGACATTTAGTTGACTAAAACTTGATTAAACAAAAACAAGGACAAGGTTGAATAAATATGATAGCTAAAAAGTACATTTGACACAGGACTAAGACTAAGACTAAATTAAAAATGGCTAACAAAATGAACACTAGAGTCAATGGAACCTGAAACCGATTGGTAACATTCTTCAAAATATCTTCTTTATGTTCTGCAGAAGAAAGTCAGTCATACAGGTTTGGAACAATATGAGGGTGCATAAATGACATTATTTCATTTTTGGTGGACTGTCCCTTTAAATTGTATCCCTCTTAGCTATCGTATGACTTCAGAAGACTTTGAATATAGTGCATGAGTTACATAGAATCCTTTTCAGTACAAATGTTTCAGTACAACCTAACAGCAACCTAACTTTTTTCTCAACCTTTTATTTGTGCTCTTAACTGATTTTTCTTTTCCTTTGATCTCCTTGCATCATCTCGTCTTTGCTTTAGAACCTCTCTTTTATTAGCTTACAATTAAGAACAAAACTATCATAAACGGGAGCGTGTAACACTCCAATGTAATTGTCCTCAGTGTTTTTAGAAGTTTGCCCACCAGCCCAACAAGAAAAGAGACAATTATGCTCTCGCTTCCCAAACTAAAGCCAAGACAATCCTGTAGTAAGAGGGAAATTGTGAGGAAGTGAGATTATCTATCTTGTGACCTGTGGTTGGTCCTGACTTTCTTTTGGGCCTCTTGAATGGTCTTATCAGTCCAGATGGCTACAACTGCATTGGGTCTGCAGTGTAGAGTTTCTAATAGCAGAAGTCAGTCGGCTTCAGAGCCGAATGTATGGATGACTGCCTTATCTGCAGCTAAAGGAAATGGAGAGGGCTTCTGTGAAAGGTTGCTTTTGTGTTGGATGTGACAAGGGAGTAATTTGTAACATGCGATCCATGGTCTCGTCTTATCAGACAAAGGACACCTGAATGCAGAAATAAATGCAGTATCGAACACGAAGCAAAGGGCAAAGTGACAAACCATCTATTCTTAAAGAAGTGACAAGATGAGATGACTTGGGGTATCACGAAAGGCAGCAGGAAAACCATCAAAAATACAATCCCACCAGAACAAGCTGTAAAATTCAATTTCATCGACATTATAGAAATTAAAGGGACTTTTATGTTTGCGTTTCTGTGCAAGAAAATGTGTGCGTGGGTCACTTCATTACTTTAAGTGGTGTCATCAAAGCCTACAGTATAGATTTCATTTTTCATGATTTGATCCTTTTAAAACATAATCTAAAAAATAATAATAAAATAAAAAAATAATAATAAGTAAAAAACAATATATAAAAACTGTAACAAAAATATTAATAATTTTTTTTTATTTTATTTAAATGAATAATATTTAAATAAAATAAACTGTTTGAATAATTGTTTCAATAAATAAATAAACAATAAACTGATCATTATTTAAATAAAACAATATTTAATTAAATTGTTTAAATGCTAAATAAATAGTAATAAAACAAATAGTAAATAATAAATAAATATTTAAATAAAACAAATCAAAATTTAAATGAAATAAATATTTTGAATAACTGTTTAAATAAATAAATGCTTTTTAAAATGTAAACAAATCAATAACAATAAAACACAAATAAATAAATAATGATTGAAATTAAACAAATAAACATTTAAATAAAACACATTTAAATAAAAATGTTATTGAAATAAACAAATACATAAATAATATACAAATAAACACTAAAATAAATTAACACACGCACACACACACACACACTGAAATGTGTGAAAAAGTCCACAGTGCATTGTCCTTTAAAATACACCTGCGGAACAGTCAAATAAACTCCCTGAGGACAAAATGTCCAAAATGAGACTAACACTCAACTGGTAGAGCTGTGCAACGCAATCCCTGTGGAACATTTGAGATTGTCTTTTAAAATTATGCATGATATGGTCTTTGTGCATATGAGTGAACCTGTATTCAATGCAGCATGATGTAAAATGAAACTGAGATGCACCAGATGACCTCTCATAGTCTGGTCGATTCATTCATTGTGACCTGGCTGTTGGCTTGCCCGCCTTTTGCTCGGGAAAGCCTAATGAAGTATGAATGGGACCAAATGGGTTATATGTAAATCTGTGCCTTCCAGCTAAATTTTACACCAATTACAGAAGTCAAAAATAGTTTGCACGTACAACCAACATTTTGTCAATTTCTTTCTCGCTTCATCTAAAACGTCCTCTCAGTGATAGCTGATAGTCTCAGCGTTTAATTCCGTCCATGCAGCAAAACCAATGAAACGTCAATTTAAGACAGTCGGTGTATGGCCAGTGGCATCGATTGGACAATTACACGACAGACCATGATCCTTTCTGAAAGTTACATCATTCTGGTGTTATTATTACAAATCTCTGCTTTTATCCTTTAGCTTCCATGGTTTGAAACCTTATCTTAGAAATGGTGATGTGAAATAGCAACAGTTTAATAATAAAATCGAATAAAATTGACCTCACCAAGGTGTTCTAAAAACACACAGCAATAAGATACAAAAGGTTATAGGTTAAAATCAACAAGTTTTAATAAGAAAATTCTGTGCACTTTTGGATTTTTGAAAAATTTTAAAAATAAAAAAAATTATGCCACACAAAATGTGTGGAAGTCGTGGCCTAATGGTTAGAGAGTCGGACTCGTAACCCAAAGGTTGCGAGTTTGAGTCTCAATTCCGGCAGGGATTGTAGGTGGGGGGAGTGAATGTACAACGCTCTCTTCCACCTTCAATACCACGACTGAGGTGCCCTTGAGCAAGGCACTGAACCCCCAACTGCTCCCCGGGCGCCACAGCATAAATAGCTGCCCACTGCTCTGGGTGTGTGTTCATGGTGTGTGTGTGTTCACTGCTGTGTGTGTGTGCACTTAGGATGGGTTAAATGCAGAGCACTAATTCCTAGTATGGGTAACCATACTTGGCCACATGTCACTTTCACACTTTCACTTTCAAACGATAACATCTTAGGCGATTTAGCCTGGTGAGAATTCACACGGCATGTCAAAGAACCCATTTACCTTGGACCCTTTTATTCTGCCTATTACGGGAACCTGCCACCGGTTCAGTGTACTGTCATTAAACACAGACGCCCTTGGGCGAGATTCTAATCAAGTGAGAAAGAAACAGTTAAGTGTGTGCGAAACACACATTTTTTATTTTCCATGTCCATGACCAAAGGCTAAGATCTTCCACATGCTCTTGGGGATTTTTTTCTGACCCGGTTATCTGAAATCACACATAATTGTGTGTACACTTCTCTAACACACATGCTGGATACTAATACAGAGCTTTGTGAACACAATGTGTATTGTATAGAAAATCTTCATTGAATAAATAATTAAATAAATAAATGTATTTATGTCAACAACGAGACGTCCCATTTTGGTTTCTGCATCAAATTAAATTTAAAAGTGATTTTATATACACTGAAATCACATTAAATGCAAGTAAAGTGTCTACTTTAATGTTTCAAATAATGTTTGCGAAAATAAAATGTCAAAATGTGACACATTATTCTTACCTGCACTTATTAAAATATATAAAAAAGGTAAAGTGTTCGTTCTAAACTGTATTATATTTTAAATGATTAAAAACTTCTTGCTGACAAACGGGTAAAACCTAGTGGTTTGAAGAATAGTGGTAAATATTTAAAATTACAATTAATTCGTTTTTGGATTAATTAATCTAACAACTCTACTTAAATTGAGTCTTTTAATGTCTTAATCTAATAATTCTTGTTCCAAATATATCTTACACTGAATGACATTTTAGTGGGTGTCTTCTGTAATTAAACTTTTTTGTTGTTCTTGTTGTTGTTGTTAAAAAAACTGTATTAATCTTTTAACCGTTTTCATGCTTGAAAACTCCTTTTTGTCTTTGACCCATATAGGTTAAATTAAAATTGAACTTAGACTTCTAGCTCAAAAACAATGAAAAAGCACCAAAGGAAAAAAACTAAAGAAAATTAACAATTAATAATAATAATGATTATTATTAATATTTCTAAAATGATTTAGCAATATGTCTACACAGCCATTGCAACAATTGATTTTTTATTACTGCATGTTACTTCACCAATTGCGCATTGCATGAAAGAAGTCAAACTGCACTTTGATACCAGTCTATTCCCAAGTCTCTCACAAACTGATTGATCTCCACGGCTTCAAACCAGGTTATAACAAGCTCCTCAGCCACACAAATAATCTACAAACACAACGGCCTACTGTGTGACCAACAACCTGTGACATACCAATAGCAGTTGGCCTAGAGCGAGTGAGTTGTGAAGAAACCCTGATGAGAGTTAACTAAATATTTTCATTCCATATCCCCCCCCCAGTCACGCTGTTAGCAATAAATTGGCACTGTTGGAGCTCCTGTTGGTTTCTATAAAAATCATGGAAAGTTTGCCTGCCTGTTCAAATCTACCTCATTCTGTGTGCTGCATCTATAGATACTATACGAGTTGGTAAAGCATGTAATTAGCTCTGTCTGGACTGCTACAATACCCACAGAGCTTACTGCAGTGTCACATGTACTTGAGGCCTATTTCAGACACCACAGGCAAACCGCTGCCCAAGTCTCTGGCCTAACTTTTCCCTGGTCTTCAAATACACTGGCATTAATAGAAGAATGGAAAAACAACTGGAAACCAAAAATTACCTATATTCAAAATTTAAATGTTATATTTAACATTTAAAAGCAATTTATTTTTAGATTGTCTGCTGACAATGTGCTGTGCTTAAGAGGTTGATGGTAAGACCCTCTCAGAAAAGCATCATGAAATTGCACAGAGAAAATGTATAATTATTATTATATTATTTAATATAGGGTTTTTGCAGACCTTTTAAGACCTTTTTATGAACAAGGAACGAAAATTTAAAAAACAAAATGTGCAACATTTAGAAATACAAACAAATTACAAAGACCACAAATAACAAAGTTTGGAAATACAACTTCCAACCAATCTCCATTATTTCTTAAACCATTTTACAAAAAATATATATATATATGGAAATAACTTTTACTGATCACATTGGAAAAAAGTGACGTTCTTCCTCTATACTGTTCTCTTGTTTTCCAATGCAAATGTTGAAAGATTTTACTTGAGCAAAAAGTCTTGTTTCTGTGAAATTTATCAAAATTAAGTGAGTTTGATTCAAAATGAACAGAAATCTGCCAATGGGCTTAGAAAAGCAACTTGGCTCAAAGAAAAGAAAAAAAAAACATTTCCAAAGTTTTCATAAACCATTGACAGACAGTTTTGTATAATTTAACAGAAAGCTTCAAATACTTCAAATCTTCTTTTTACATCAAGTAAATGTATTCTGGTTTAAGGATGTTTAGATATTTGTATTGGACAAAACAAGACAAAATACTGAGGAAGATATTTTTAGCCATGTATGCAACATTTAATGCCATGGTTTTACAATTTTAAGACTTTCTGCTCTGATTTAATTCCTTAATTTGAGGAAGGTGAATCAAAACTTTTCGAGACCCTTTTAAGACCTGCAGAAACCTTGTATTTAAAAATATGTTATTAAATAGCATTTACTTATATTTTAAAACTGCACAACAATACGAAGAAAATAAACAGAAAAGGCATCTTTCTTGAATTGTACACAACAGCAGTCTGATTCACAAAACAATGACTCTTATGAACAGATTCTTCAATGAACCAATCGAAAAGAATCAGTAGTCACAATTATGTAGTTAAATATACACATGCAAAATGTTCAATATTTATAAAAAAAAAAAAAAAAAGTTACCAAAACTTAATGGAATGGTTACAAAAAAGAAAATCCTAATAGTTGCATTTTCCCCATCCTTAACGGACAAAACTGAGAAGAAAAATAAAATAAAATAAAAAATAGATGTACTATACAAAACATTGAATCTCTTGAACATATTTCAAAGATTCAGTGCAATGCATCATGCAGATTTGCTACTGTAAATGCGCTGACTAGTTCTTGCTCAAAAGAGATTATGATACCAGCTTGGTGCCTTGCATCCCATCATATTCATAAAATCCTGTGCACCATGACTACCGGATATTATGCAATAGCCATCCAATTAGATTTGAACTGATGAATTCAGCCAGCTCTCGCCATTATCGTACAATATGCGTTCCACGTTGTGTGGGTGTGCTGTCTGACGTGGAGACTCATTATGCCTTCACTCCTTTCCCTAAAGCTCTCTCAATCTCCAGCTCCATCTTTCTTTGTTAACTACCCTAAATCAGGCAGGCTAGGAACCCAGCAGCGACATACCTGCAGTGCACTTCCTCAACTTCCTCCCAATATCTTTCTCTTTCTCAGATGAGAAGACACTTCCATCCATCAGAGCTGTCAAGTGAGTGGGCCTCTAGGCACGGGAGCCCTGTGTGGGACTCGCCTCATTTCCCTGCTCTGATTAGCCTGGTTCGGCACTAACACTACCCGCCTCCCCGGCTTCCTCCTCTCGAGGTGTGTGCGTCTCTGTGCTTTGTACTGCAATAAAGAGCTGTGGGACTTTAGCAACAGTATGAGATTTTCGTTTTTGCATGGTCTATAAACTACGGGGGCCCTATCCAAAGCAAAATGTGACACTTATTGTGACATTGCTTATTTGTAGATGCATGACTGTATTGCAGTTGATCTAATTCTATTCTTCATTTTTAAATGTTTACATTGCATGTTTGTTTTTCCCTTTAAAGCCATTAAAGCTAACAACTCTCTATTTAGAGCGATATTTGCGATATGAAGCCTAAAAAAAAGCTATCACTTTTTACCAAATGTGGTTTGACTGACTAGATCACAAAAACCCCAGTTTGGACCCAGTTTAAACCTGTATTTAATGCTCTAAATTGGATTTTAAAGGGACAGTTCACCCAAAAAAGAAAATTCTGTCATCATTTACTAACCCTCAAGTTGTTCGAAAGGGTCTTTCTTCTGATGAACAACCTTAAAAATATTTTCATTTTTGGGTGAACTATCCCTTTTAAGGTTGGGGTCATAGGATGTTGCTAAAAAGAACATTATTTTGTGTATTTGGTGTAATGAAGTGTGTTTATGTGGTTTAAGGTTCAAAAAACACATTATTTTCCACATACTGTACATTAATTTTTCTCCTCTATGCCCCACCTTTCTGAAACGCGTCGATTTTTACAAAGTTCATCGGTCTGAAAAATGAGGTGTGCTGTGATTGGCCAGCTATCCAGTGCGTTGTGATTGGCTGAATACCTCAAGCGTGTGATGGAAATGTTACACGCCTTGCCATATAGTGATGCCGTGTCCCGGCCGGAGCGACAAGACAAAAACATTAAACCCATTATAAACAAGGCATTAAGTAGTTTCACTTTCACAACGAAGCACACAGCGCCTTCACGACACGGCGGCAGCAACAATACTACAGCGAGAATAAAAGTTACGCCTTCTTTCTTTGCGTGAACATTTGGGTGGCGTTATGCAAATCAGTGTTAGAACGAGCCGTTTTAGGAAGGCGTGGTTGACTCTTAACTTTTATAAAGAATATCTCTTTGGATTTGAGACTTCAGTCTTTGCAACTTTACAGATCTTCTTTATGCACCAAGAACTTGTAACACTCCAAAGAGAAAGGAAAAATTTAAATCGCATCATATGACCCTTTTAATACCGGGTATACATGGTATGCCATTCATAAATAAATATTATAAATAATATATTATAAAATAAAGAATTATCCAAATAGAAATATATAAACAAAACATAACAAAATTATGTTTTTTTTAATGTATTATAATTAATTAATTTATAATTTAATAATATGATAAATATAAAATGTTTAAATAATTCTGACATGTATACGTAAACAACAACAAAAGAGTAAGCACTTTACAATAAGGTTCAGTGCTTTAACATTAATGCATTACATTGTAGGTATCATGACAAAATGAAAAATACTCTTGCAGCATTTGTTAACCTAGGTTAAATGTTAATTTCTATAAAAAGAAATACATTTTTAACAATTCAAATGTTTTATGAACAAACATGAATTAACAATAGACGATGGTATATTTAAAAATGAACAATAACCTAGATTAAAGCAATAACTCACCCAAAAATGAAAATTTTGTCATCATTACTCAACCTCATGTCGTTCCAAACCTGTATGAGTTTCTTTCTTATGTTGAACACAAAAGAAGATATTTTGAAGTATTTCGAAGAACCAAACAGCTGTCGGTCCCCACGACTGAGAAATACTATGGAAGTCAATGGGGACCATCAACTTTTTGATTGCCAGCATTTTTAAAAACATCTTCTTTTATGTTCAACATAAGAAAGAAACTCATACAGGTTTGGAATGACATGAGGGTGAGTAAATGATGACAAAATTTAAATTTTTGGTTGAACTATCCCTTTAATAAGTTCATGACACCTTCTACAAAATGTTACCACCAATAATAAAAAAAAAACATGAAAACTACAAAAGTGTGTTACTGTGCCCCATCAACTTTTTGATTGCCAGCATTTTTAAAAACATCTTCTTTTATGTTCAACATAAGAAAGAAACTCATACAGGTTTGGAATGACATGAGGGTGAGTAAATGATGACAAAATTTTAATTTTTGGTTGAACTATCCCTTTAATAAGTTCATGACACCTTCTACAAAATGTTACCACCAATAATAAAAAAAAAACATGAAAACTACAAAAGTGTGTTACTGTGCTGGTTGTGCTCGAGGACACTTGAGTCCCAGCGGACCCTGTGAGCCTCTGCTTGCTGAATCATTTGGCGCATCTGCTCTCAGGAACAGCCTGGCCTAGTTGCAGCTGTACTCTAAGTAGGCTACACAGCCCGGCCTGGCACCCCAATAACCTACAACTCCTTCAGAGCATCCCCCACAGTCCTTCTTGTTTTTCTTCTTTCACCGTAACTAAAAAAGCCCTGGTAAGATGTGTAGCTGTGTATGTACAGCATGTGCTGTGTGTACATAATCAGCAGTGGGAGAACCTACTGTGTGGATAGTGAGAGATCCTGTTACAGTATCAACACACTCTGGCCGCCTTAGGGAGCCTTTGCCATGTGTGCTTACAACAGAAAGGAAAAACTCACAACACTATCCATCATACGGACAGGTACATGATTTACAATACATTTATTTAAACTAAGGTCAGCTGCTGCTGGTTGTCACTGCAGTCTAGTTTAATAGCATAATGTTAAGCAGACAGCTATAAGGAAAATCAAAGGAGCGTGGCACTTTTAACTCTTTGATGCATGGAATAAATTAAAAGCCAATATTTATTATGATATATTTTAAGAAAGTTACTCATATGTCCACTGCAATAAATTGTGATATAATATAATTTACTGATATAAAAGCAAATTTCCAAAGGTACGTGGTGTATTGGCAAAGCCGGAATCGCCAAAGCTAAGCAACTGATGCAACAGCATGATTGCCAAAAGCTGATTCATCCCTATAAATAATTCCTATTATTCATACCATCAATATGGTTCTTATGATGCACTACTATGACATTTTAACAATTGTCATAATTGTGATATGCAGATGGTGTTGTATTCGACATTATTACTGCATGCAGGCTCCATATGGCACAACAAACTGACAAATGTATGGGGTTTTCCATGCAAGAAGCTATGCATTATTATTTTTATTAGTCTTGTTTTGTCATGATCTTGAACTTTTCAAATCACTTAGCATAACAAAAGTTGTTTTCTCGAGATCTTATCCAGAGTAAACTTATTTGATTTTTATAGAATATGTATAATATCTTACATCATTTATTCATTTATTTGAAAAGGTTCAATATTAATTCAAATAAGCCACGCAAATTCATTTGACATTTATTTAAATTCAAAATTTAGTTAAGACAAAACAAATAATAGAAACTCAGTCAAGGAGATGCATCTAAATTACACTGTTGGGACTTATAAACATATAAGTGATTTAGAGATCTACACTTTTTATTTATAATATTTAGATATTTAAATGTAATATTTGAATTTTAAATATTTAGGAGTGATAACATAATAGAATAAACTATGAATTCATATTGATTGATTCCACTAAATTGGCCACAATTAGGATGAATAATGAAAATGCTCATGTATGAAAATATTAAATAACTCTATTAATACTTAAATCTTACTCGAGGTCCCAATTTAAAAAAAATCATATCATAAATTACTGTCCACAAAGCCCTCATTTATGAATGGACATCAATTAATCAGTCAATGGTCAAAATTTCTTTTTTTTGACAAATATTTTTACCTCAAAACTGTTTAGATAGAATAAACATCAGAAATGTCAGTGTCAACAACAAAAAAAAAGATTAATAACAGCAGAACTATTAAAAAATCATGAGTAATCATCTTTTGTTATGCTGAGATCAAGTGATCCTGATTGAGAGAAATCAAGATAATCACAATGCATAGCTTCTTAGGGGGCTATACTAACTTTTGCTTTTCTATGTAAGGACACTACAAAGTCAGATAGAATACAACACCAAACTAATGCGTTTTTCCTGTAATTGATGTTGAGAGAAAATGCTTTCATACAATTTGCAGAGAAAACTGAAAAACACATTAACCAACTGTTGTCTCGCTTATACAGTTATAATGCAATATTTCTTCAGTGTTTATCAGACTTCTGACAAAGCAAAATGCGACCGCTTTCTCAAGTGCTAGCGTTCCAAATCGATAAATGGCACTGGTGTGCCCTCATTCCTGAAATATTTCCACCACTTTCTAGGTCTACATATGCCGTGCTCTCCAATCATTCTGGGCATTGCAACCCAGATACATTTGTTGCTTTAAACAAGTGTTGCAGAGGGACTGTACACCCCATCAAAGGTGAAAATAAGGAGTTTAGCTTTTACTACACCTAGACGTGAAATTTCACAGTTATGAGGAGTGGGGAAAGGAGGAGGAGGACGACACAGTTATGCAATGCCCAAAATGAAAGCATAATACAATTTCAAATGCCAACATGATAGTTGGTTTATGGATCTGCCAAACGACCCGGGAGTGTGCGGCATATTTCTGAGCTGACACATAAAGACGGCCCACGGAGCAACACCTGCTGCTGCCAATTGGGCAAGAGCTGTCAAATGAGGAATATTTCCCACCACGTACACACTACAACAGCAGGACCGCAAAAAGTTAATACAGGCCAGAAACAGAGGCCTCGACTTAGACTGGTTAACTTTAAATATGTGCTAAACACTGCTGTTATTCAGCTACACCACTTTAGGGAAACCGAGATGCAATGTTACATGTGTATATGCAAACTGCATCAATTTTAATAGCATACTATCATATAAATGGCCTCAAAGCTAACATTTGTGACTAAAAGCCATAAAAATTATTTTGATTTGTGCTTGAAAAAGTGAAAATGTGACTAGTCTGCACAACTAGCCACACCAAATAATTGCATAAACTAAATTTAAAAAAAAGTGCAATTGATATGGGGTTTTGATTGGTTGTTATGCAGTTCTGAGTAGTTTTTATGTTGCTAAGTTGCAACAAATGTGTTCTGGGTGGTTTCCAGGGTGTTGCTATGCTATGCAGTTGCTATGGGGTTCTGAGTGGCTATTTTACTATGTGGCTGCTAAGGTGTTCTGGGTGGTTGCCAGGGTGTTGCTATACAGTTGAAAATGGATCTGTGTAGTTCTTATGTTGCTATGTGCCTGCTAAGGTGTTCTGGGCGGTTGCCAGAGTGTTGCTATGCAATTAATAAAGAGTTGTGAGTAGTTTTTATGTTGCTATGTGGCTACTTATGTGTTCTGGTTGGTTGCCAGGGTGTTGCTATGCAATTAATAAAAGGTTCTGTGTAGTTCTTATGCTACTATGTGGCTGTTAAGGTGTTCTGGGTGGTTGCCAGCGTGTTGCTATACAAATAATAAAGGGTTCAGAGTAGTTCTTATGTTACTATGTGGCTGCTAGAGTGTTAAGAGTAGTTGCTAGGGTGTTGCTAGGAGACCAGAGTCAAAAGACACAATCTCTATTATATATCCAGAGACCAGGTCATGAAAATCTTCTTAAGATAGAAGTTAAGAAATTTCTTAAGATAAATTCTAAGAAAGTGAAATCTCAAAAAATGTTTAAAAAAAAAACAAACATAAGAACATTTCTAAGAATGGTTGCCTAGACATGGTTTGGGTTGCCACAGCATTTAGATGCAATCCGACGATTGGTTTAGTCGTATCTGCACATTAACTAGTGTTCTAACATTGAACAAAATCTCTCACTTCACCTTTATGCTGTGAAAGAGAAAATCAGCCACAATTGTAAAGAAGCATCCTCGCAGAAGAGCTCCTGACCTCATGAATTACAGCACTAGATATTATGAAGAAAGTAAGAAGGTCACATATAGTTCAGACTCAGAGACTGGAAAAAAAATGGAAATATAAAACTCAACCATGTAAATACAAGTTCACAATGTCATTATAACATATCTTAAATCATATTTAAAGCTGAAACCCAATCTGGGCACAGTATTACTACGTTTTACTAGTGATATATTATGAATTGTAAATTTTTTCAGCTGTTCTTTCTCACCACCTGGGGGCCTTCCTTTGAAGATAACAGCAATGAAAACATGTCTGAAATATAGCATCAATCAGATTGTCAAGTGTTAAGTATTATTCTGTAATTGAGCATACGGATGCAACTGACTCATACACAGTTATGAGCGACATAAAGCTGACTTTTCTTTGTTCACAGTCCATCAATGAATCACTTAATATGCACGCTCACACATTTACAAACAAACCTACTGCTGGAATACACAAATCCAGTCAGAAAGAGCTTACGTGATACTGTTGACTCAGTGAAATGTACCAGAGTCCTACACATTTGGCAGGAGGGCAAACAATGCATTGCCACACACAGACGCAAGCTTATTTAAATGCCTCTCATGCACACTCAATTGTTTTTAACATAAGAGATGCACTTCCACAAGTTTCTTGAAAAGCCTTTTAAAAGGTTACACATCTACAAATTGAATTTAGTATTTTATTATGATAGTTACAGCTTCAATGGGTGTCAAGCAACCATGGCCAAATAGACAAAGCTCATTTTGAAGAGTCATCTTATTTAGCTACATTTGCACTTTGAAGATTTTTCAACAATTTCATTTTTGAAGCTATTTGATAAAGGTTTTATCTCATGTCTGAACCTTGCACCCTTTATGCCAAAAAGGCAAGCCCTGCATCTGTATCAAAACCAAATTTACATCCAAGCCGCACACATATGCAGTTGCTCATTTCAGAGATGAGCAAAAATGTTCTTGAGCTCATCCAAATGTCATGAATCTATTAAAGGCTTTTTCTTTTACTTAAATATTTACTGTTTTCATATAATTGTACTACATATACATATAAAATGTTAACTTTTTTTTTTTAAAGAAGTCTCTTATGCTCATCAAAGTCGTATTTATTTGACCAAATATACAGAAAAAACAGTAATACTGTGAAATATTATTACAACTTAAAATAATGATTTTCTATTTCTATTTTTAAAATTTAAGTTATTCCTGTGATGCAAAGCTAAATTTTCATCAGCCATTACTCCAGTCTTCAGTGTCACATGATCCTTCAGAAATCATTCTAATATGCTGATTTTTTATCAATGTTGGAAACAGTAGTGTATATATATATATATATATATATGCATATACACACATTTCTGTCATTTCATCACTTTTTTCAGGTTTCTTAATGAATAAAAGAACAGCATTTATTCAAAAGAGTCTTTACTATCGATTTGTATTAATTTAACACATCTTTGCTAAATAAAAGTTTTTAATGTTTTTCAAAAAAAAAAAAATAAATAAATAAATAAATACTGACCCCAAATATTACTACGTTTTACTAGTGATATATTATGAATTGTAAATTTTTTCAGCTGTTCTTTCTCACCACCTGGGGGCCTTCCTTTGAAGATAACAGCAATGAAAACATGTCTGAAATATAGCATCAATCAGATTGTCAAGTGTTAAGTATTATTCTGTAATTGAGCATACGGATGCAACTGACTCATACACAGTTATGAGCGACATAAAGCTGACTTTTCTTTGTTCACAGTCCATCAATGAATCACTTAATATGCACGCTCACACATTTACAAACAAACCTACTGCTGGAATACACAAATCCAGTCAGAAAGAGCTTACGTGATACTGTTGACTCAGTGAAATGTACCAGAGTCCTACACATTTGGCAGGAGGGCAAACAATGCATTGCCACACACAGACGCAAGCTTATTTAAATGCCTCTCATGCACACTCAATTGTTTTTAACATAAGAGATGCACTTCCACAAGTTTCTTGAAAAGCCTTTTAAAAGGTTACACATCTACAAATTGAATTTAGTATTTTATTATGATAGTTACAGCTTCAATGGGTGTCAAGCAACCATGGCCAAATAGACAAAGCTTATTTTGAAGAGTCATCTTATTTAGCTACATTTGCACTTTGAAGATTTTTCAACAATTTCATTTTTGAAGCTATTTGATAAAGGTTTTATCTCATGTCTGAACCTTGCACCCTTTATGCCAAAAAGGCAAGCCCTGCATCTGTATCAAAACCAAATTTACATCCAAGCCGCACACATATGCAGTTGCTCATTTCAGAGATGAGCAAAAATGTTCTTGAGCTCATCCAAATGTCATGAATCTATTAAAGGCTTTTTCTTTTACTTAAATATTTACTGTTTTCATATAATTGTACTACATATACATATAAAATGTTAACTTTTTTTTTTTAAAGAAGTCTCTTATGCTCATCAAAGTCGTATTTATTTGACCAAATATACAGAAAAAACAGTAATACTGTGAAATATTATTACAACTTAAAATAATGATTTTCTATTTCTATTTTTAAAATTTAAGTTATTCCTGTGATGCAAAGCTAAATTTTCATCAGCCATTACTCCAGTCTTCAGTGTCACATGATCCTTCAGAAATCATTCTAATATGCTGATTTTTTATCAATGTTGGAAACAGTAGTGTATATATATATATATATATATATGCATATACACACATTTCTGTCATTTCATCACTTTTTCAGGTTTCTTAATGAATAAAAGAACAGCATTTATTCAAAAGAGTCTTTACTATCAATTTGTATTAATTTAACACATCTTTGCTAAATAAAAGTTTTTAATGTTTTTCAAAAAAAATAAATAAATAAATACTGACCCCAAAATTTGGAACGGTTGTGTGTATTGTTTCAAAAGATTTTGAATAAATGCTGTTTAACATATAAATTACATTTTAAAATATATTGAAATATAAAAGTGATGTTTTAAATTGCAATAATATTTCACAATATTAGTGTTTTTCTGTTTTTTATTTTATATCAAATAAATGCAGCCTTAATGAGCATAAGAAAGTTCATTAAAAACATTCAATCTTACTGATCCCAATCTTTTGAATGGCAGTGTATATATTTTTTTATTATGTACATTAATTTATATTATCATAATACATTAAATATATTTATCTTAATTATATAAATTAATATATTTTAAATATTTTACATATTATAATTGTATAATAACTTAAATGTTTTATTTCATCTATACATTATAAAAATATATTTTATCAAAAATGTAAGGGAACACTGGAATTTTGGCAACTTGTACAATAACTCTTCAAAAGTGTAAAAGAAAAGGAAGTACTGCACAGTCCCTAATGAAACACCATTAGCTTGCAGGTTCCTCTCCAGTCAGGCAATGGTAATCGAGTTGGACATCTGACTAAACGAGAGGAAACAATGGAAGTTGTCAGAACAGCTGGACTGTGATTCCCACAGCAATGGAGGGAGTGGAACTGAAAGTCCTAATGATGACATTTTGTGCAATGCTGCAATCATTTAATGAGCTTTTTTTCCTCATCTGCACCCACATCACTCTGTTTCCTGTAATACTCAGCAGTGATTTTTTTACTGCAGTGGCATATGCAGGGACAAAGATGCGTTGATAAATGGGCAGTGAATGCCGGAATGTTTGATATGTTGAAATATTTGTGAATTACGGCTTTTATGAACATAAAGCCGATGCTGGAGATAGAATGATGGCTTGGTTAATGATTTCCAGAGTGGATAATGCAAGGTGAAGATCCCTTAGCAACAGAGAGAGTGGGTGTATGAAAAAGAGAGTGGAAAAGGACCAGGGAGGCAGGGAAATGGATATAAAGCGAGAAAGAAAACAAATACAGTGTGTGAAAGAGAGAATGCCGAGCTGCTCAGATTTCACACAATACTTTTGTGCTGCTTTTGATGGAGCTCAGCTTTGCTGATTCACATTTTTTCACACCTCACATTGTTTAACTGATTATCCTGCTCAGGAATTTGTCAAAAGTAGAAAACTGGGTGTTTGAGGAGCTTTAAGAATGATCAGTCTGAGGCTGAGCTATCGGGGCTATATCTCAGTAACTATAAGGTTTTGAGTGAAAAGTCCAATTCAGTGTTACTTTAGTAACATTAATAATAGCTTTTGTCGATATTTTGAATTGGATTAAATTTTTTCTGTCTACACTTTAATTTTAGTTTTAGTAATTTTTCTATGTGTTTTGTCATTTTTATTAGCTTTACTTTTCTTTAAATATGTCTAAAGAGTTTATTTATTTTCAATTATAATTAGAAAAATAATTAAATTCAAATTTTTCATGGTTGTAGTTTTAACGAACTATAATAGTAACATTAATGATAGTTTTTGTTAATATTTTGAATTAGACTAATTATATTTTTTCTGTCTTCACTTTCATTTTAATTTAATAACTTTGCTAGTGTTTTTGTCATTTTTATTAGCTTTTGTGTTCTTTAAACAGGAATTTGTCAAAAGTAGAAAACTGGGTGTTTGAGGAGCTTTAAGAATGATCAGTCTGAGGCTGAGCTATCGGGGCTATATCTCAGTAACTATAAGGTTTTGAGTGAAAAGTCCAATTCAGTGTTACTTTAGTAACATTAATAATAGCTTTTGTCGATATTTTGAATTGGATTTTATTTTTTCTGTCTACACTTTAATTTTAGTTTTAGTAATTTTGCTATGTGTTTTGTCATTTTTATTAGCTTTACTTTTCTTTAAATATGTCTAAAGAGTTTATTTATTTTCAATTATAATTAAAAAAATAATTAAATTCAAATTTTTCATGGTTGTAGTTTTATACTATAATAGTAACATTAATGATAGTTTTTGTTAATATTTTGAATTAGACTAATTATATTTTTTCTGTCTTCACTTTAATTTTAGTTTAATAACTTTGCTAGTGTTTTTGTCATTTTTATTAGCTTTTGTGTTCTTTAAATGTCTCAAAAGCGCCTCATTTATTTTAAAATTAAATTTTTAGTTTATTCAGCTTTAGTTATTGTAGTTAAACTTAACAAAAATAAAAATTAAAAATAGGTTTTGGCTGTTTTATATTTGATTTTTATTAGTTAATATTTGTTTTATTTCAAGGAACAAAGTAATTTTTTTCATGGTTGTAGTTTTATTTAACAACAATAACCCTGCTCCAATTACACAAATGTATTTTCTCTAGTAGTAATTTCTTTATATAGCTTTTAAACAATATCAATATCAATTCTGAATTAATTAAATTGCAAAAAAAAACAACTAAATCTAACTAAATTCTTACGCTATGTTTTATGCCAAAACAATGTTTTATAATGGTATGGTTTACATTTAGCTGAAAATCCTATCATAATAGCCATTTAAAAGTCAGGATCCCATTCTGACAAATTACATTAACTTTTTCGTGACAAAATGCCCAAAAACCAACTGGAAAATGTTTCCTGTTTAACAAATAAATATATATATTTAAAATATTTTTTGATTCTTTTTTAGCCAAGTTTTCGGTCTGTATACTTAGCCTAAGAAATATTTACTGGACTATAAATTGTGACAACAAGCCCCAGTCTTCCTGATATCTTGGCTTTTGGGTAGAATAAAGTAATAACACAGTGTGTGCAAGGTGAGCTGTTAAAGCATCTTAAAAGTGAAATGAAAGACTCCCAAAATATGAATCTCTCTTCTAAGTGGTCTCAGGGCAATTCTCACAAGAGCCTCTCACTATGAAGCGGGCGGCAGGATGGTAAATTGCATTGTGGGAGTTGGTATTAGGTGATGACACCAGAGGTTAAGACTCTCAAATCCCCGGCCCATCAATGCCAGACTGTGAAAAGTCACAGACTACAAGCCCCTGCTGATCTTGCATTTATGTTTCTGTGGCAGAAGGAAAAAAATGAACTTTCTATGGGCCGTCGTATCAGGCAGCCCGAGGGGAAACGATGATAGATTGATGGTAAACATGGGGAGTTGCTGCTGTGGGTGAGGGGGAAAAACAGATAAAGAAAGATGTTTTTCCATGGAGAGTAAAAGTGAGGATGTATTTGTAGGAAGAGCAAAGCCGTAAGACTGGTTTCTGTTGCTATGGCAGGCACAGGGTGTGGTGAGCAGCAGTAACTGTGCAAGCAGCCTGCGTGTGGGTGTGTGAGTATTACCGATAAGTGTGCAGTGTGTGTATATGTCTGCATGTGATGGTGAGAGTGGGCAGCACGCTGATAGCATATGCATGTGTGTGCCAGTAGATTACTGGATGTGATGAGATGAGAAAGGAGAAAACTAGAGATGACCTGCAGTGGTTTATTCCGGTTCCCATTCCCACCACACCACATCAGTAACCCACAAGCTCAGACCTGTCAACCCTCAAGGCATAAGGGTGTTGGCTCCTGAGCGGGCACAACCAGATAAATGCACAAAAGCAGAAACAAACAAACAAATAAATACAATAAATAAATAGACATTTATTTATTTTAAGTACTTTGGTGCATTCATATATTACAGTATATAATTAGATTTCCAATATATTATGCATTACCAATTTTATGTATACATTGTTTACTCGTTTACTAGAAGACAAACTGTGCAAATAAAAGGCAAACATATTATTTGAATAAATAATCAAAACATTTAAAATAAACTAAAATGGTATTTATTTTTCATTATTTAACTATGTTTGTACATTAATTATAAAATATGTATGACTGAATTCCAGTTGATTTTGCTATTAAAATGAAAATATTACATTATATAGTAAACATACATAAAGCTAAATAAATAAGCAAAAAACATATATATATATCACATATATGCGTGTGTGTGTGTGTGTGTGTGTATTGCATACTTATATTTATACATAATCTTAAGTGAAAATTAATAAAATATCCAATATATAATATGTATTACTGAATTTGTGTATATTCTGTTTACAATAAAAACAAAATGTTAAATTAAAAAAGCAAATATTGCAATTTATATATCTAAAAAATAATAAGCAAAAAGTAAAAAAAAACAGTATATTTAATTACTTTATTTTTTACTACTTGTGTGTATTCATTATACAATATATACTGAAATGAAATCTCCAATATATATGTATTATATATATGTATTTTTTGCATATTCTATTTACTTACTATAAAAATGGGCATAATTAAGATAAATACACAAAACTATATAAATAATCAAATAACTAAAAAACAAAAAGTATATTTAATTATTTTATTTAATTATTTATTTGTTAATACTTTTGTGCATTCCTTATATAATATGTACAGAAAGTACATTTATTTCCAATCTATTATGTATTGCCGAATGTATGCACATATTCAGTTAATTTACTATAAGAACAAAATATTTGCAATTAAAATTAAAATGCATATAAATTAGGGATGCACCGATATGAAAATTTTGGCCGATACCGATAACCGATTATTCTTTATTTTTGAAAGCCGATAACCGATATGTTGGCCGATAAATCTATATCCAAATTGTTATATACTTTTTGAGAGCCTGATTACAAAAAAGGTCTCATCATTAAAAGCCACATCCCAAACACTTCAACATAAGCAGCCTAGTTTGAACGGTGTACGTTTTAAAAATATTTTTACTCTCCCATTACCAAATTTAGTCATAAAAAAGCCTTACAAATAAATAAAATTATGCATAAATAATGCAAACAAGTCACTGGACATCATTACACATGTAAAGAATCAAAATGAATGCGCCACAGATCAATAAAACGGAATAGCCTCTGCACGGACAATAATTAAATGATTTTAATTACTAAACCATATTGTTGATGAAAATAATAAGAGAAAAATACAAGTGGTTGTTGTTATTAATAATATATCAATGATTTTGAAAAAGTAACAAATTAATACCACTGTTTTAAATAGCAGCCATTGAGCTGCAGCTCAAGCTGAAGCTGAAGAGCTGAATGAACACGGTAAACTGAAGCGTTTTGCTGGCAGCTTATTTAACTCAAGGAAATGCATCCTGAGATTAATATTAATACAACATAAACATAATATTACAACTTATATATGAAATGACAAATGACGCAGTTATTGCATGCTATAGTCAGAATGTGTGATCCTGTTGTGGATGCGCTCTTCCCATAACAACGCGCTGAAACACGGCAACTAAACCCAAAGAATTCACAACGTTTTATTATAATAATGTTCTCATTAGAATGTTATATACACGACATTCCCAATCATAGTTATTAATGTTGTGCACTGCTGTTTGGGCTGCGTGTGCTGAGCTAAAGATGATCACTGGTAAACTGAAGCGCTCTTTTAACTTAACCAATCGCATTCTATATGAGATAAATCAGATATACATCAAATAAACACAATATTACAATGTACAATTGCACAAAAGGCTGCAAACGAACAGCGCGCATCTGAAGTGTCTCTGAAGGAAATAATGCATTATTTATCGGCTTTAAGATATCGGCCAAATTTTCTTATCAGGCCGATACCGATAACAGAAAAAATGAGCCGATATGGGCCGATACCGATATGGTGGCCGATATATCGTGCATCCCTAATATAAATAGATACATATATACACTGGCAACACATTTAGTATAATATTATGAATGACATGACCACATCAGTCAGTACAGGTGTAAATCTCTTGTTGTGGCTTCATGGGTGGTGTACCTGCTCTGGCATGTTGTGGTTTTACAACCCAAAGAGTCCAGCTCAGGTCATTTGCCAATCACAAGCCCAACGCCCTTTCTCCCCATCATTTCCTCTCAAGCATGTGATCCTTCATCCCTAAAGGAGATGCAGAACATGCAGTTGTTTTGCTGTCAGTGCACCCACAAACCCCTCTACCACCCACCTTCATCTTAACAAGTCAGCCTAATTGTTTGTTTCCTTCTGGCTTCTGTCGAATGAAAGACGCTATATTATTTTGCCAGTTTCTGTGGACTCTCCCCTTCTCTCCAGGGACTGCCAGCAAAACAGTAATTAGTAGGACTCTGAGAAAAAGAACAGGAGGCCTTTTGAAAACTGTTAATTACAACTTTGTGAGCATGACAAAAGGTCAGACACGGTATACAACACAGACACTGATGCCACCAGAGCAAGAGACATTTGAATCACAATATCCACCACTACACGTGTGTTCTCAAAGACTACAAAAGATTTCCGGATGTGAATATGGACAGATTGAATTCAGCTAAATGAGGACTGTAGGCAGAAATAAAATGACATTCTAATTACATTTTTTGTATTACTATTATTCAATGTTTTAATCTGCCACAATGACATATTGTCTTTGAATAATCTCATCTAGGCACTTTTTTCAACCCAAATTGATATGTGATTAAGTATTAATTAATCACAATATCATGCAATTCAATTTAATTTTAAACGACTGACAGGCCTAAACCAAACATTTCAATACGCTGCTCCTGAAAGCATTTCAGTGTAATGCAACGAACACAACTGAGCAATCCAGTGCACTTTTGCTATCATTTTTCCTTGTCATTCCAGATGGTCATCATGTCGAACAGCTCCAGGCTGTATAACGCTGTGATTCACAATCACCGTCAGAGGAAATTACTGGAATGATTAATCAGCTATATTACAAGAAATATTCTGAAAGCAATTATTATAAAACCTTGCACTGCAAATACAACTGAATATTTAAAATTACTTGAGATTTCTGTTTTATAAATGCTAAAACAAAACATTAGCCCAAGAACAATGTGTTTTTGTAGTTAAAAATACTGCCTGTTTCCTGTCTTTCCGCCCAAAAAAATCATCTCCACTAATCAATAGCATCCTGCTTTCAAGCCCTGTTCAAAGGGAAAAAATCACTGCTCTTCCGAACACAACCCAGAATTCAACCCATCTGAACACAAGAATCAAGCCAAACTAATTTAAAAACTTGTGTATTACTGAGGCATTACACAATTCTATCTTCTGGTTTGCCTGGCTCATTTCACATTGAGTAAAACGTGACTTTACTTACACATTCACAAAGAATATGCACAGTTAACAGCAACAAGTTACACCTTGTAGTACACATAAACTGCCGTAAAGGGATAGTTCACCAAAAAATACAAATTACTCACCCTCATGTCGTTTCAAACCTGTATGACTTCCTTTCTTCTGTGGAACACAAAAGAAGAATTTTGGTCCATACAATGGAAGTCAATGCTGTTTGTGTTTGTTCCACAAAAGAATAAAAGCCATGCAGCTTTGGAATGACATGAAGGTGTGTAAATGATTACATTATTTTCATTTTTGGGTGAACTCTTCCTTTAAGGACACATTACATGCCTGTACATTGCATCACAAGTGAAGTAGGGACATGTTTGCTGAATTCCAATAGCATGTGAGACATACGAAATACGCATGGGAAGATTCCCGAGAGGAATGCGGGAAACACTCATTAGCACACATGGATGAGATGGAATCTGACGATCATAAATAATCAAAAACCATAGACATATATCCAAGTTTAAAAGAAAAACGGCAATACAAATCTCCTAGTTCTACACTAGTTGCTTTCCAATTTTAAGATTTCTATTTTAGGCGGATGTGAAACCCAAGAAAAAATAAATAAAAGATGTCTCACCATGTGCCTATGTACACTCATACACAGCCTTTGGGGTTCATCCAGTGCAGAGCCTGAAACAGCCTAGAAAGATGAGGCCACAGAGATGCCCGATGCTTTAATATGCAGCTTATGACAACAAAGTCATTCACTTACTTCCCACAGAGCGACGTCTTACTAATGGCACCTCTGTCAAAGTCTGTTTTAATGGAATTCGCTTTGCCAAATCAGAGACTGAAAATGAAGGCAAAACTGTAACAGTCATCTGAATAATGCAAAGCTTGGAAGAATGTAAAATAAATGATGCATGGGGCTTGCAGAACTTCTGGGCATGTTTTAAAGATTATATGAAACATTAAACCATGGTTTCAATGGAAATAAACTATTTTGTAAATGGCAAATGCAACAACTGCGTCTCGTTTCTACTATGCCACGTAATATCTACTTGTTCGATCCGAAATTCCTGACCATTCTTGACTGCTGACATTAAAGTCTCAATGAAATCAAAATAAGAGTTCTGTGCTATAAAGCCAATGTCTATTAGCTTTGAGGACACACACACTCATATAAACTACATATATACACACAAACTGGACCTCCTAATGATTAATATCCCCTTATGAGGGACCCCGCTCCTCAAAAAGTAAATATAAATGTTATTTAAATATAATGTTTTAATATGCTTTAAATATAATGTTATTTACTAAATTAAACAACTGGCTTTATATTATAACAATATACTGAACCCGAAGCGTCAGGAACATTTTTACTTTGTATCTTTTTCGACCCATACTTAAATGTTATATCCATAAAAATCTATGCCAATGCATACCAATACATGATTCAACAGGAAATGTGTCACGAATTCGGCCCATGGACTTCCGTTTATTCACCACCAGAGGTCACCCTTTCCATTACATTGACTCTCGCACAACACAAACTGTTGCATAGCACCCCGGACTACATATCCCATCATTCTTTGCACGATTTGCACACTGTACTGATTGCACTCATTGCACACAGCTGTTTCTAATCACCTCACTCACTATATAACACCCACTCTAACCACCTTTCTCTGCTGAGTATTGTTTAGCCTGTAACCCTTTCCGAATCTCCGTGTTTTCCCTTGCCTGTTTTTGCAGTATCTGATCTTTGCCTGTTTTCCTGGATTTCTCCCTCTCGTCTCGCCCCGTGATTCTGTCTGCCGATCGGTGACCTCTGCTAGCCCTAGGACTATTCTTGTGTTTTTGCCCGCCATATCCCTGTTTGCCATTGTTCGACCCTGCCTGTTATACCACGTCTCTTTAATAAAAGCTTGCAGATGGATCCACACGTCTCACGTCTCGTCAGCCCCATTACAAAATGTATCCACATCAGAAAGTAAATTGAATTCAGTGGGTCTTTAAACAAAACTGAGCAGAATTTAACAATATAAACACATTTAACTTCCTCTTCTCATCTCAACACAGGTCAACACTGCAGAGAATCATCAGGACATCATTCTCAACTCAAAGTTATCCACACTACAAACACTCCTTATGTCAACAGAAAGAAAAGAAAAGAAGCAAACAAACACTGCGACAGCTCAAGGCTTTTGTTGCTCATGGAAAGAACACATGCAACTTCTGAACAGCCTTGTAATTATGCAGTTATGATGTAGACTGCATCAACACATCTGAAAGGATTACGCAACTTTAAATGTCAAAAGGCTGTCAAGGACGCAAGAACTCAGTCTACCATGGAAGCGTCCTTTTGAAATCAGTGTTCCTGCAGCTTGCAGTGGCAGACTTCAAATAGATTGGATTTAGCTAAATAATCTTGTATGTCAATATGGAGAATCTGCAACCAGCTACATGCTCCACTGGCGTACAGAGACTGAAACGTGACTGCAGAAGACAAGAACTGTGGCATGCAAACGTGATCTGCAGTGCCTTTGGGAATGTCTAAAGATCTCCATTAAAGATGGTGTTCATAATGGATGAAGCAGTATCAGGTTGATCTTAGAAATATGGGTTTGGGTAATGATGTTGTCTAAAAACCATCACTGCCCACTGCATTTCATTTATTGTTTTTTAAACATTCCTCCACAGCAATTATGTTTTTAAGTAAAATATATGGCAAGTTTTAAAAACTCATCTTGAGACATCTGCATTATTTTCTGTTTCATTGCGCTCCTTCTAGCTGTGCCTTATGTAAAAGCCTTCTAAGAAACAAAGTTCATAGCATAAAAATAAATGACCACAATAGTGCAAAATATCAGATTCAAAACTATGTAAATCAGCCCAAGTAATAGTGCAGTACCTCCATGGCACTATGATGATTATTCTGTCTGTGGGATAATACTGGGATAAAATCATATTTGCAAATGGTCCACATAAAAAAAAAATAGATTAAATCATTAAAAATTAAACACTTAAACAACAAATAAACATCTTATGTTGGATGATGTCTAAAACTGAATTAACTTAAAATTACTAGGGATGAGTATTACCTTTGAGATTACCTTTGTTGTCATCTAACGCTCACTTAAAGTTAGTCTACAAAAACACTATAAATTGTGGTTTACTGTGGTTTTTAGAGTATTTAAAACTATTTATTAAAATTTTTATTCTTTTATTTTTTATTTATTTAGACAAAAAAGTGTGAATTTTAATATCGGTTCAAATTGGCTATACCCAGACATAACATGAAAACAATGATCGGTATATGGACCAGAAATGGTGCATCATATATCATGGGGTATCATTGATTTATGAGTTAAATGCTCCCCACAGGCTGGTGTGGAGTGGGAGAAATCTGGCTGCAGCCCTCATGAAGAGGAGTGTTGTAGAGAATCATGGCTGACAGTGTGTTCCACCGTTGGCCTGAGCTCAGCGTGGGCTCAGAATATACTCATCAGCCACCTGCTGGAGCAGCATTCCTACAGTCTAATCTTTCAGAGAGGTCAGGGGGCAGTACACCATGCACAATGACTAAGCAGACCCCATCAATACATCATGTAGTGGATGCCAGCATTTACTAACTGAAATCTTACAAAGAGTAATCCGCAGCCGATTAAAACCCAAACCAATAGTAACTAACAGAGCTACATGGCAGGGCCTGATATTTGCAAATCAGGGACTGTCAGAATTGGAGATTCTGAACACAGATTTTTAACATTAAGGCAAGGTCAAGCTCAATCAGTGCAGCGTGGGAGGAATGATGTGAGATACAGACTACAGGACGAATCGTGACTAACACAAGCTTTGGCGTTTCATGATATGATGACTTCAAGATTCTGCTCTCATTTGACTATAGGATAACACAAATAAAAAAAATTATAATTTACTGAGCAACGTGTTGTTTCAAACCCACATGACTTTCTTGTAGGATTCGACATGTCCAAGAAAAACAGAATTTGGGAAAGAATAAATCAGAAACGTTTTGTTAATCTAATTTGGTATTTAAAAATTTGGAAATGGATTTCATAGGGTGCTACAAAATAGAGCCCGACCGATATGGGTTTTTTGGGGACGATACCGATATTTGGGCGTAAAAAAAAGGCTATCGATATATCGGCCGATATTCTTTGTGTGTATTATAGTACAGTACCTGTCAAAAGTTTGGACACTTTCCCATTCGTGTGTCCAAACATTTGACTGGTACTATATATAGAATACAGTATATACACAGGGCTTAATTTATGCCTGAACAACACCTCAGAATTTGTCCGAAATCTGATCCGGCACCTCATTTGACAGATACCCTCCTCACGCGCCAATGAAAGATGTTTGTGTTGACCTATAGCGTGCATATATTGCATGAAATAAACTTCTATTATGAGCAGGCTTGCCTAGCATCTACATTTGAAACAACAAACTTGAGCGCGCAAAGAAATGCGACGTGGCTGCTCTCACAAACCCGAATGCATGGATCCAATACTGATACACATGCGTTTTCTTTCTCAGATGTTTACATTTAGTTAAGACAAAACCGACTGTGCTTATAAGGATAATCACCAGGACGGCCATTTTGACGGCATTTTTTGTATGTATTTGGCCATGTAAGCGCAACAAGCTGCGAAAAATAACTCAATTTGGTACTCGCGAGGCGGCGCGATATGCGCGCTATGGATGTGACTGTGAGCGCATAGGAAACCACCTTTGGAGCACGCGAGTATCGAATGGCTTAAACTTAAAAAGATGTGCAACTGATACAGTTTTGTGACGATGCAACAATGACTTGATCAGGCAAGTGACAATTCTGTTGACTGTCCCGAAACCCGAGCAAAAGTCTTGTATCGCAGTGTGCAGTAGTGCAGATGAGATGCGCTGTCGAGGAGCCCTCTCGAACGCCACCCTCCACGCGCGGTAACCCCCCGGGATCGCTAGATCGGTCGGTGCCGGACCGCAAATTTAACCACCCATAACTCCCGAACCCCGGGGGCTATCGACGCGGGGGTGGTCTCATTTGAAAGAGGGCCTCGAGACGTACACTCGATTCGCGTTCTAGAGGGTTCCTCGAGCTGAAGGGATCCCCCGAATTTGGTGCGGATCCGCCGCGCCTTTACGGAGATATGGTCGTTCAAAGTTTCAATGGTTTTCCATAGACTTAAGCTTTAAAGCGTTTCATCCAGGTCGCCAGTAGCAAACAATGGAGCAAACTAAGTAATTACACCATTTCAAGAATTTTATCTGCGTTATATGCTCAACATAAAAATTTTCATATCGGCGGCGTATCAGCGGCATATTCACCGATACCGATATATCGGTGACAGGCTTATATCGGCTAAACGATATATCGGTCGGGCTCTACTACAAAAGCACCATAAAATTATCTTGTGCACTTTATTTCAAAGTCAGACTTCTGAATCAGTCTTTTCAATCGATCAGTTGATCTGGTTCACAAAACCGGTCTGAATAATTTGTTGTTTACAACTGATCTGGTTCTCAAGCATCAATTTACAATCCAGTCAAAAAAAAGATATTATCATTCAATTCTGTGAATCCAGAAAAACAAATGAATCATGGCTTCAACAAAAACATTAACAAGCACCATAAAATTATCTTGTGCACTTTATTTCAAAGTCAGACTTCTGAATCAGTCTTTTCAATCAATCAGTTGATCTGGTTCACAAAACCGGTCTGAATAATTTGTTGTTTACAACTGATCTGGTTCTCAAGCATCAATTTACAATCCAGTCAAAAAAAAGATATTATCATTCAATTCTGTGAATCCAGAAAAACAAATGAATCATGGCTTCAACAAAAACATTAACATTAATTAACCAGCAGAACTATTTGCAACATGATAATCAGATATTTTTCTTGAGCACCAAATTCGCATATTATGCAATTTCTGAAGGATCATGTGACACTGAAGAACTGCTGAAAATTCAGCTTTGACATCAAAGAAATAAATAACATTTTAAAATATATTGAAATAAAAAATGGTTATTTTAAATTGTAAAATTATTTCACAATATTACTGCATTTACTGTATTTTTGATCACATAAATGTAGCTTCGGTGAGCATAAGACACTTCTTTCTAAAATCTTACCGATATATATAACAGAAATGCTTTTGATAGATTTTGAAAATGACACATGGAAGAGGTAACACTTCAGTAAAGTAAGTTGGGCCTCCGGCTGTTCTCTTCACTGCATTTTAAATCATCATAATTGACTATTATTGTATTGCTCTGTCTGTCCTAAATCTGCCATACATCCAACATGACACATCAAAGACTTCACAAGCTTCACTGGAGCCAGCTGACCATCTGTTGCATTGGTATCGAGTTCAAAACACCCCGAAGCAACATTTCACAAGCACATTTAGGCGGAGAAACTACCTCTCACTTTTCAGCCATCTTAGGGGACACATTTCCTGACTGACGTGTAGCCTATATGTGCTTGACAAGTAACAAGTGAAACGACTGCTGTCAGCAACTCATGAAAAACAAATTACACCAAAATCGAGGAGCGACATTAGCTATACATCAATAATAGATGTGGAGGGACAGCTTGTGCACCGAACGAAATTGAAGAGATGCAATATTTTGCGGGAGGCAACAAAACCCCTTCATATCAAGAACTACAATTACATTTTCTTGGCTTATCTGGGACTCACAGTCTGCTCTTTTCGCGGCCCTTTCGGGTTTCCACCTCCTACATAAGACACAAAACCCTATAAACAATTCTTCTTGCTCTTTTATCCTAATATTGGTGTCTTCACGCTAATTTTCTTCCAACTTTCTCATTCCACCGTCTCACCGCAAGTCATTTCCCTTCTTGTATCATTTTATTCACCTTTATCACCTCTCTCCTCCCAATTCCGACATTGTCATCTTTTCAATTTGTCCCTCCACATCTTTCGCTTTAACTTTGACTCTTTGTTCTCCTTCTTTCTTGCAGCGAGAGAGCGCATTATTCCTGTAAACGCTCTGTCAGTTGCGTGTGTCGATAATCAACCCTGCTGGGTGGGCCATGGAAAATTGACCATAACCACTATTCAAGCAACTATAAACTGTTGGACAGCCATTCTTGTATTCAAGAAGTGTAGGGAGCCGGGCATGAAAAGAATGAGGGTAAAGGGAGAAAATGAGATAATCATAGAGGAGAAACCAACATATATCAATCAATCAACAAATCAGCAATGCATAACAACCTTGGACGTGCTCATATAAAAAAGGGTTGTCTTACTGCTTCTAGTCTAGTATAAGGTCGAGATATAGGAGCTGATCACCAACCAGAGCTGCAATTACTGCTGTATTCTGAAAGCTGCTAAGAGCAACACCAATCTACTCCAAAATTGAACCATCTAAGGCCATTTTGACACTGCAAAAAACATAAGAGGCCTTGCAGAAAATCTGCCAAAATCTCGGCATTGGAAAGGTGGCAAGTACAAAAAAAGAACAAAGCACTTTTTGGATCACATAATTTTTCATTACAATTTCTGCAATATAATAGTGGCCTTCCATCAAGGACAAACCCAAAATATATTAAAGGAACATATTACTCCAAAAAAGATTACATTTGTATGGAAAAGAGCATCCAGTACATTCTTCAGTTACAATAAATGGAAACTGGAGCTTTAATGCATCTATGTAAATGTAAAAGCACCATAAAGAAATCAGTGACCTTAATTTTTTAGAAAACTAAAAAATTTAAATGAAATGAATTTTTAATAAAATAAATTCAAATGTACTTCAGTTAAAAAGTTGGGGTTTGGTAAGATTTTTTTTTTAAATGTTTTTAAAATAATATTTCATACAAAAATATTTTAAAGCTGTAAAAAGATCAAAAAAGCTGTAAAATGCTAATTTTGTGAAATATTATAACTGTTTTCTATTTTAATATAATTAAAAAAAAGTCATTTATCACTGTGACAGCAAAGCTGAATTTCAGGCATCAGTTTTCAGTGTCACATGATCTGTCTAATATGCTGATTTAGTGCTCATCTTTTCTTATTATCATTAATGTTGACAACAGTTGCGTTTAATGTTTTTGTAGAACACAGGATACATTTTTTAAAGATTCTTTGATGAATATATAATGTTCAAAAATTATGTTTATTTGCAATAGATTTTTTTTTATACAATGTAAAAGTCTACTCTAACATTTTAAGTCATATACTTAGTTATGCACTAGCCTAATTTTTTATCTTAAAATCTTCAGTCTCCAATCATTGTAATTGCATGAAAAAGAACAACTGTTACATTCTCCAAAATTTCTTCTTTTGTGTTCTACAGACAAAATAAAGTTATATGAGTTTGTAATGACATGACAGTGAGTAAAAGATCATTTTCTGCAGCTAAAAAGCATCTGCATAAAGAAAATCCTGCCCTAATGGGCATAAAGATGTATGTTACCTGCTCTATTGCATATAAAAGGGGTGTTTATAGAGTGGCCAAAGCAGATTATTGCCACAAACCGTGTTAATGAGAATACAGACATACAGTTCTGTTCTGTAGATCTTTTGGTATACTCTCCAACTGTCCATCACATCAGATTTCCAGAGAAAGCACAGGCATGTGATAATGCAAAGTGTGTCAACTCCTAGAGCTGTGTCATGAATAGCAAAGAGTGGAATTTTATTGTAGGAATCTTTATGGCTTGCTGGAATCTGACTCAACCATAAAGCAGACCTAGCCCAAACTGATCGCTCACTGCGTGGTTGTTAATCACATTCAGAAATGGATAGCAACCTTAAATGTTACTAATAAGGCTCCTTGATTATGTCATCAAAATAAGCCCCTCATGGCAGAAACCAAAATCGAGTTTCAACAGGTGGAGGGAAAAGGTACTGCGGCACACAGTGTGACGCCCTTCCCATTGTGTTTGCACCTGTTACAGTGTCTAAATGAATAAGAAGTCTGAAAACAAACATTCTGCTGGGACTCACTCATGTCCTCCCACAGAAGTTATTTATCTCCCAGAGAAATAAATAAGTCAAAAGTGCAGCAGAGAAGCAGACATAATTTATGAAGCTGGATTTATGGATCATACACAATGTTACCAACCGAAGAGGTGCAGGAATCTGGTTAAATAAAGATTCCAAAAGGGGGTTTTCACAGTGATGCCACATAAGAACCGATCTGGGTTGCACAAAGAACCGTTCACCAAACAGTTTTTAAGAACCATTGTTTCTTTTGTGCAATGGAAAGGTTCCGTGGATGTTCTAGATGCTGGTAAAGTATTTTAAGAGTGCATGTTGGCAGCTATTATAAAACACACTTTCAATTGTGTTATCAAAAAAAGAAGGTAAGTAGGAGGTAAGTAGGTAGATGGGTAGAACAACTGCTGACTGACCTCAAAACAGGGTTGTGACTGAGCTCAGGTGCATTTCAATGCAACTGCATCATAAAACCAGCATGAATCAATGACAAAAAGTGCATGATTTGGTTAAATAAATAAAAAGCACGTTCTAAATATTCAGGTTGACTATTATTGAGACTAAAATAGGTAAAAGTTAATTTTAAGGTTAACCAGTTACATTACACGTACTTACTAAATTATGTATAATAACAAGAAACTAATCCTAAACGTAACCCTATAGTAAGTACATGTAGTTAATATTATTTATTTATGTAATTACACTATAACAACGCCATACACCTTACATAAAGTGTAACCCTAAAAAAAGTGTAAACATTTACCGCTTGCGTTCTTGCCACAAATGAGATGATGATACGGCTGCAAAAGACCCCACAGCTCCGAATCGTTATTTATGGCCTGTTCCAGGGTCTCCACGGAAAACTTTGGCACTCCGTTCTCCTTCTCCACCAGCGCGCTCCTCTGCACCCGGCTGAACACCTCTCGGAACAGGCTCTCCATACAGGCGCTCAGGTAGATCGCCGCGTGCTCGTGGATGCGCAGGGCCACCCGGCTATCCACCATCCACCCGAAGAACTTCCCGACGGAGAAGACGAGTCCGCATCTGGCAGACTTGCCCCGGCTGAACTTATCGCCCGTGTTCATGTTGTATAGCGACAGCGCGCTGAGCGCCGCAGTGATGCAGTTTACGGAGATGGTCCACGAGAGGACCATCTTGATGGCGCTCTGGATCTCGTGCTTGGTGCATCTGGCGTAACGCAGACTCAGGCGCTGCGCCTCCCGGGCGATCCTCACCAGCGCGCGGCTGACCAACGCGGAGAGCTTGGCCAGGATCTCCCGCGACGCGTTCCCCACGCACAGCTCCTCGTCTTTGCGCAGCGCGCCTTCCACCTCTCCAAGACTCCACGGCACGTCCTCCTCCAGCTCGGGCAGTTTGGCGCACTGGCCCGAGCACTCCAGGATCTCCGTGTCTTCCGCCAGGACTGTGTTGACCGTGTCCAAACTGTTGTGTCTGCTGTGCATTGATTCAGTCAGATGCCAGCAGTTGCCCCCATGTGCATACGACAGATGCGTGTCCGAGCAACAGAGCGACACGCTGGACGACCTGAAGGAATCCGCCGCTCCACCATAACCGGAATCGAGCGTTAAATCCTCCAGCGTCCTCGCAGCTGTCTTACCCTTGCCTGCCATGGCTGCACCTCATAATGTTAGGCTTATGCCTGATAATTTAAAGAAACCCCAAAGCGCGTTCCTGTGGCGCGCCCTGTCCTCGGAGCAGTAGAGGAATGTATTGCCAACAAATTTCACGCGCAAACACAATCTACAAGCGCGCGCAGTGACAATTCGTTTAGTGTTTTGGTAAATCACCAGAAGAAAATATATATATCTCCAACGCGCGCCTCTGCTCCCAACTTTGGCTGCGTAATTCGAGAGCTCAGAACGCCTTCACCAACCACTGCATCATTCACTGCAAAACCACTCATCTGGGGAGGAGCTATGCAAATAAAGCACTCATAGGAGGAGGGGGCTATACATACATCACTCTCAAGGAGGGAGGGACTATGCAAATTGAAATAACTTATGAACAAATCAACAGACTCCAAAAGTACATGGGTGCCTTTTTCACTTTCAAAACGTAAAATCAATCAGAAAAATAGTCTCAGTAGTGTCTTTCAAATTTTAAAACGGTTATCCTTAAAAATCACCATCACTCTCAAGGAGGGAGGGACTATGCAAATTGAAATAACTTATGAACAAATCAACAGACTCCAAAAGTACATGGGTGCCTTTTTCACATTCAAAACGTAAAATCAATCAGAAAAATAGTCTCATACTAGTAGTGTCTTTCAAATTTTAAAACGGTTATCCTTAAAAATCACATATATGAGCAAAATGCAGATTTTGATTGAAAAATATCAGTATCTGCATATTTATACAAACCAATAATTAAACAGGCGACATGAATACAAATGAATCTTTATTAATTATATTATTATTATTTATATTGTTATAATATTATAAAATTATAAATCATTATTCTATGATATATAATTGTATATGGAACAAGATTATAACCTCATAATCTCTTTTTAACACACTTCTCTCTTACTAACTCGACATGCTTCTCTAGCCGGAGGATGTTTACGCGATGATTCTGAAATTTGTAGATCAAAGCAATCGCTTGAACAGCTTCTGCACCTTTCATCTGTCTCTATCCATCTCAAATTTAACTCAGGCATTTACTTCAGAATTGTCAAAAAAGTTCTGGAATGAAACAAGCACGCTGTACAAGAATAGATTTAAAAACGTCTAAAGGCTTTGTGTGTTTAATTATGCAAGTGTTCTAGCGTGAAAAGAAACTAACTGTTTTGACGTGAGAAGTCTTCTTATCAAGCTCATTATTAATACGAATAGAAGGCGACATTTGGCGCATTGATGGAAAATTGTTGCGTATCTGGCGCCCTCTCTATGTGATACTGAGTAATAGCCTTTATTCTGTGAATATGGGGGCAAATTATTTTGGCAGGAAGATTATATAACTGAACCTGTGATTTCCACTTGACTGTTCAGTGTTCACAGCAGAAAAAACATGCTGTTTATAACCATCATTCCCTTTTTATGAATAAAGATGCTTATTACAAAAAAAAACGTATCAAAAACGAGTGCTTTCTCTATCAAAAATCTACATTGTGCCTCGGTTACATCCAATGTAACACTGTCTAATATTCTTATTAAAACCACTCTGATCCTTATCTAATTTCCTGTTCATTAAATCAGTAATATGGACAATATTTTTTCAACAGAAATAAACTAATTCTATTAGTACTAAAGTGTTTTAAAAGGCACTGATTCAACTGACATTCAATATCTGCTATAATAAGCACAATTATGCTTTCATTCAAATTTCATCAATTCTACATATTTGATTAATTACCTTAGATATGCAGTGCCTGTGAATAAATCAATCCGCAGCAGAGGTTGTTCTTCTTAATTAAGATTTCTCCTTCACATGTTCTTCCATCATTGCTTGTTGCCTGGAAACACAAAGGCGACAATGTATTTGGTGCTTATGTATAACTCACATAAAAAATCCATCTTATGGAAACACAGAGACCATTACGGTTATATTAGGACAAAAAGAACAAGTATGAATAAGAAATGTGTAATTAAGTCTAGATCTCCAGATTCATTCCTCATCTGGAAAGTTTAATTTGGTTATACAAATACTACGGTTCATGTTTTATGGTTGGCAATGAATTGCATAAGTAACCTCACACATTCAGACATCTTTCAAGCTACTATTTGGCTGAAACAGCAACATGCATACATAAATTATGTTGCATAGAAAGAAAAATGATGGTGAAATATAAGTATTCTTATAAATACAAGTGGTAGCAATATGTTATTGCAGTATTTTAAATCAATTAAACATATGCATACTTGACATCTAGGAATGTGGATCTACGAACTCCTTCTTAATGAGGCAGCATCTAAACACGATTTCAAATTATTTGCTTACATCATTTTCTTTTCAGCATAATTGACTACATCACATGACCAGCATTTATTCTAAAGTGGTTTGTAAACAAACCAGGGACAAAGAGTCACTGATGCTTGATAAGGCAACACGTGATATTAAAAGAACCAAAGGGGTATGTAAACATATTTAAAAGACCATTATTATTTTGTCATTTGCAGTATAAGTAAATATATATTATGTTAAATAGCATAATGGTCAACAAAATGCAATTTTGCTAAAAGTGACATAAGAGATGCAAGGAATATGACCAGAATTGTATTCATGCAGATAACTGGTGCTTTCTATTGTGTAAAGAACGCCAAAATAAGTCCAGAAAATAAATACCTGCCAACAATTCTTGCGATTTTAGCAGCACGTCTCAACAGTGCCATCTTTCTTCAGGAAAACACAGCGCACTGACACGAGTTTGCTCATGTCGCTTCTCATGTGCCTATCCGGGTACTGCAGCTCCAGCCAATCAGCTTCGAGGACTGAACACCACAGTCCTTGATGGTCTTTATGGGGTTGCAACGTATAAATCAAACCTTGCAATGTTTATATATGCAGTTTGCACATACATCAATTTTTAATAATGTTTACAATTTCATTAATATTTTTGATAAACAACAGCATTGTAATTATATGCACATAGGCTACGTGCATATTAACATAAACAACATCAAGACTGATGTTCATTCACGATATGTAATGAACAGCATTTTATAAAGTATAACTGGTTAGTGTGTTAGATAATCACACCAAAGGAACGTGACTGAGGCTCAACTACGTCACACTAGGGCTTGACCAAACAGAACGCGCTATTTCATGTGCGCACTCATCTAGGTGGAGTTTAGTCTACCGATTGCATTGCATTGCTGAAAGTCTGTGGAATCTTCTCCGTGGGAAAATATTCACAAGTGGACACAACGTTGAAGGAAACAACCAAGACACGCTGAATACCTCATATGAGATATTGCTTTATTTTGCGACAGCTGCCAGTAACGCGGGGCCAATATTAATATTTACATAATCGCGCTGATTTAGGGCTCGCTCGTCTCCGAATTGACTTCAGCTGGAAGACTGCGCGCATTGAGATTGAAGTCAACTCACAGATCAACTTGCTTCACAGGCGAGATATAAAACATGTACAGTGTTGTTGATTATTTTGGGTAATTCAGAAAAACAAGTTATACAACAGGGAAGTGTACTTTGCGTTGCGTCCTGGTCCTAAAGCCGGTCGTGTATCCGGCTGTTGCGCGGGTAGCCAGCGTGCGCCCCAATGCTTCAACTGTGGTCGTGTTCCAAATCATTAGACGTGAAGATGGAAAGTGTTTTGTTAGAGCAAGGCTAATTATTTTTTTGCCGGACATAATCCATAATCATTTGAACGCGCATACATAGTGACTTTATTAGATAACTTGTCGTTTTTTACGCTTTTGAAAGCAGTTTCTTCTTTGGAGTGTGTAGTAAGGCAACGCGAAAGGAGGTCTATATCGAATCACCCCAGCATACTACAAACGGTTGAAGGGACTTGAAGTGGAGTAATGGTGGTAAATACGGTCCACTGGTTCAGGAAGGGCTTGCGGCTCCACGACAATCCTTCACTCGGAGACTCTATCCAGGGAGCGCACAGTGTCCGCTGTGTGTACATCCTCGACCCCTGGTTCGCCGGATCCTCCAACGTCGGGATCAGCAGGTGGAGGTAATGGATCGGACGCCAAATATTAAAGTATGTGTGTTTGGAATGCACTGCAAAATCTTATTTGGAGCAGTCTACTAATAATACTCTGTTTCTAACAACAACAACAAAAAAGAATAGGCTACTGTAAATATACTGCAATCTATCCATTCTATTATGATTGTTCTAATCTATTTCACTGATTATTTTCTATTCTACTCTTATTATCATCTGTTTCTAAAATTAATTATTGCTAAAACTTTACATTAATGTCCCATTAGTTAACGTTAGTAAATGCATTAACTAACATTAACAAAGCAAACTGTAACAAATCTATTGCTCAGTATTAATGTTTAGTTAAAATACAACTGTTCATTGTCAGACCATGTTAACTTAGGTCCATTAAATATTATTACGGTTTTATTTTAACAATATATTAGTAAATGTTGAAATGAACAGGAACTAGAATGGATAAATGCTTTATATTTTCATTGTTAGTTCATGTTAACTAATGTAGTTAGCATGTAGTTAACTACTTTTAATAAATGGAAACTTATTTGAAAGTGTTTCCATTCTATACTGTAATCTATCCATTCTATTAGGAATGTTCTAATCTATTCCACTGATTGTTTTCTATTCTACTCTTATTATCATCTGTTTCTAAAATAATTATTGCTAACATTTTACAATAAGATACATTATTTAATGCATTAAGTAACATTCACAAAGCAAACTGTAACAAATGTATTACTCATCATTATTAATGTTATTTAGTAAAAATACAACTGGTCATGTTAACTTAGGTCCATTAAATAATAACGTTTTTATTTTAACAATATATTAGTAACTAACTAAAATTAAAATTGATCAATGCATTATATTTTCATTGTTAGTTCATGTTAACTAATGTCGTTAACTAATTTTAATAAATGCAAACTTATTTTAAAGTGTTACCATTCTATTCTACTGGAATCTATCCATTCTATTATGATTGTTCTATTTTAATCTATTCCACTGATTATTTTCTATTCTACTCTTATTTTTCTTTTCTGTTCTTATCTATTCTCATCCAATATATCATAATAGATTATATCCAGTTTTAATCTATGCTATTCTATTTGGTTTCATTCTAGCATTTTCATAATGTGTTCTATTAAAATATCTTTAATCTACAGCTATTCTATTACTCTATTCTATCTGTTACAATGACATCGCTGCAAGGATGCAATGAGATCAAAGTGCTTTATCAAAATACTTTTGCATGATATAGCAGAACCTCTATATGCATTTCAAACAACATGTTACAAATAATACAACTCTTAAGTTAAACTGCTACCAGTATAGTAATAACAAAACTTATTGGACTTATAGACTTTCTTTTAATGATGATAAGTGTTGACAATGTATCAGTGGTCATTTATTAGATTTATAGACTGGTTAGAGATAAAAATGAATGACTGATTGCAACCAGTGCATCTCTTTGCCATAGAGAATGTATTATGTCATAGTATCTGAATTACTAAAGAGAAACTAGTATGTTTTGTAACTAGTTGAGTCTCAGTGAGGTCACACACAGTTTTTGATACTATAAAACTCAAGCTGCTAAATGCTCAGCACGTGGAGGTTTATAATTTGGCAATGGCTAGACTATTTAAATTGTATTCCAGTAATATTAAAAATAAATATTTAAAGAATAAATAATTTTTTTTCATATCCATAAATTTGCATATCCAAAAAGCTACACAAATGCATTAGTTACAGTCTCTGTTTTGTATTCTTATACTACAAGCAGTATTACATAATACAGACCCTTGCATCAGTCTTCCACACCCATGCTTGCTTACTATACATCTCTTAAACTCTTAAAGGAATAGTTTATCCATAAACAAATATGTCTTCATTTACTCACCCTCATGTAGTTTCCAACACAGAACACAAGGAGTTCTGAAAAAAGCGCTCTTCCATGAAATAAAAGTAGATGGGAACTTGACCCTGTAAGCTGCAAAACGGACAAAAAAGTATCACTATATACAAGTCTTATGATAGATTTGAGTGAGAAACAGACTGAAATGTAATATTCACTCAAAATCTTGCTTGATTGTATGGAAAAGACCAGCTTGGACATTCTATAAATATCTCTTTTTGTGTTTCACGTTAGAAAGTAAATTATATGGGTGTGGAACAACCGGGGATGAGTAAATGATAAACATCTGTGCTGTTTTAAAAAGCTTTTTACACCCTGTGTAATATATCCAATCACTATAGCATGTGGTGTGTGTGCAAGTGCGTCCATTTCTATAAAAGTATGTTGGCACACACACTCGAAGTGAGGCTTATTGCTGGACGACACAGGTGATCTGATTGTATGCTGGGTGATGATGTAACAGCACTTAGTGTCTCCCGCCTTCATCTGCTCTCTTGTGTCTCCATTGTGTTGGGAACTGAAATGGGTCAGTGTGTTATAGAGGGTTAATACAAAATGCTTAGTAACGTGCTCAGCTGTGGTGACCTACTTTATTCACCATGGAATCAAAATAGGCTCTGGTACCACCAGTTTACATAAACTGGGAAAGATAGATGGTAACATTTTCAAGATATAAAATAATAAAGTAATAACAATAGGATTTAGATTTCTTTTAATATGCTTGCTTGGTTACTGAAGATGTATTTATCTTTTACTGGCTTTGTAAAATCTGTCTAATTAGGGACAAGTAAATGAAATCAGAATAATTATGCATGGCTTTGGTAAATTGACGAGCTGATTTTGGAAAAAAATCAAAACTGTAGTGCACATCCATAAAAGCGACTGCAAACATACACCACAAAGTTGCTAGACTTTAATTTTACATTTGAACGTGATGCACTATATCATCTCTGCAATCATTACAACAATGATGCAGCTTGTCATATAATATGATACTGCGGTGCTCTGTCTGACCCGGGTTCTGTTTGTGTGTCACTGGGTCAGAGGACTGGGAGACAACAGTCTTTGATTCTGATCATAGGCTGTGAGTCAATGACAAAGAGAGGGAGGCTATGGCTTAGATAGGGATTTACACATTATCACTGACTGCGCGCAGGGGACAACGTTTCTTGTGAGCAGATGCAGAGCAGGCAGGATCATACAACAGTACGGAAATAAAAGGACAGATGTTTTGCTGCAGCATGAATCATCTGTAAACAAGGATATACACTTAGATCCAACACAGAGCATGTTGAAAATGTGAGATCTTTTTCCATGTCAGGATTTCGAAAACTTCAAAAATGTTAAATGACACAAGAATAAAGTGATTTAGGGCTGCACGATGAATCGCATGCGATATTTAATGTGCATCTTGTCAGAAAAGCCGCTTCTGAAATCAGCGGTAAATCTCCATCACGTGCGAGATGCGCATTAAATATCGCATGCGATTTATTGTGCAGCCCTAAACTGATTCTGAACTATTTTCTAGACTTCTGGTCCCCACTGTATTAGTTGAGCTGGTCACAGGTTTTTTGTCAGCCTTATTTTTTATTATAAAAAAACTGTTATAATTATGAGGCGGTCCTTGGAAAATCTTCTCCTCTGTAAGGGGTCCCTGGCCCCAAAAAGTTTGAAAACCCCTGGTCTAGGGGTTGAGGATAGTTTAGCTTTGGAGACTGGAGTTTTTCACTTACTCAGCTCTTGAGGTTATGTGAGATCCTGCAGACAATAGGAACTTGGTTTCTGGGTCAATAACACACTGCAGCTGTAGCTCAAATGGTAGAACGAATGCCAAGGATAAATAATTGTAAATGTAAGGTCTTGTTTACAAGTTACGTGGTTTAGGATGAAATAATCACTGGATTTTTCCAAGGTTCAAAACTTCGAAATGTATTCAGTTTTGTGTACAGCAGAACAGTGAATTCAAGGTCATTGGAGTGCATCTCTTGAAAGATGAATGAGTGTCTGTACATGCATAATGACAGCTATATAAGGGCAGCAGCCTGTTTTAATTTCAGCTCAGTGCATAATAAATATATCAATGTTTAGTTAGCAGTTGCCAGTGGTGCCAAACTGAGTCAGTCGTTCCGTATTTCCTATGTTTTGCCCCTATTTTGCAAAGCAGGAATGGATTATTCGCACATACACACACACAACTTTATATTTACAAAAATAAAATTATTTTTCAATAAAAGCAACTTTAAAATGTTTGAGTTTGTGTTTATAAATAAAAATCAATATCAGAGAATTCGATTTTGTCATATTTTTTGTAAAATAAAATGGGTACAACATTGGAAAAATGTGTGAGGTTGAAACATTTTGCAATACATTGTCGCTTCAGCAAGTAATAATCTATAATTATTATAGCAGTTATTCTGTCAGCAGATAGTTTCTATTTTACCCTATATCTGTTCAATGCCTTGCCTGAAATGTTTTACACTTCAATATATTCTGTTGCACGGTGTAATAGCATTGCAATAGTTATTGTGAGAGTATAACTGCCTTATTATTAGACTTATTATGTGCATGATATTATTTGTCAGTATGTGGCTATAAATACATGTCATGTCTCTTGTTGCTCAGGTTTTTACTGCAGTGTTTGGAAGACTTGGACGCCAGCCTCCGCAAACTCAACTCCCGACTCTTCGTTATCCGTGGCCAACCCACAGATGTCTTCCCCAGGCTCTTTAAGGTTTCAGTTGACTGAATTATGTTTCAGTATAGTAATAATCTTGCACCAGGATAAGGTTTTTGATTTATGAAATATCCTCGATTAGAAAGAACAAAACAAAAAAAACCTCTTTAAATGTGACATTTTCATCTAATCTTCCACATGTCGTGACTTGGCTCTCTCTCACTATTGTGTGTCTATGAGTGAATATTTTACACCCCCTAATGGTATGATTTTGTAATGCATCCAGGAGTGGAACATTACTCGTCTGTCCTACGAGTACGACTCAGAACCATTTGGAAAGGAGCGAGACGCAGCCATCAAGAAGCTGGCCAATGAGGCAGGTGTGGAGGTGATAGTTCGCATCTCTCACACGCTCTACGATCTGGACAAGTACGTACTTCTAAATCCATTCAATTTTGTTGAATCTTTTGGTCTATAATAATTTGCTGTAACTGACCTTTTGCTAAGCTCTGCCCCCTTGAATGCCACTGCTTGCTTTACAGCACTTTCCTAAATCATTATGCCAATTTAAAACATTAATTTACCTTGGAGTAAATGTAGGTGTTCTTAATAATACTTTTATCAAGATTTATCAAAGAATTTGGAAACAGGATAAAAACTCTGTCTGTACTCAAACCCTATTCAAACACAAAGGACTACCATAGACTGACATTAGAAAAGATCAAAAGCTTGTCTGATGTGGTAGATGGCAACAGTTGGCAAGTAAAAATTTTAAGGCAGAGTCAGCTGTAACTGATATTCTTTATCTTACTCACTGGTGGATTGTCGTCTCTCAGGATCATCGAGCTGAATGGAGGCCAGTCTCCACTTACGTACAAGCGATTCCAGACCCTCATCAGCAGGATGGAGGCGGTGGAGACCCCGGCAGAGACCATCACAGCAGAAGTCATGGGGCTGTGCACCACGCCGGTCTCTGAAGACCACGATGAGAAGTTCGGTGTTCCTTCTTTGGAAGAGCTTGGTTAGTCTGCTGTCTTTCAAAAAATAGCTTCAAAACTAAAATGTGTAGCATACTAAACTACTCACCTACATGAAGTATGCAATACATCCTTAAACCGCAATCAGTCAAACTGTCTTTCCTTTACTGTGTTTCCCTGTAAAAATGGTCATTGTTGATTAATTGTTTTTCTGGAACAGGCTTTGACACAGAAGGTCTGTCCTCAGCTGTGTGGCCTGGAGGAGAAACAGAGGCCCTCACTCGTCTGGAGAGGCACCTGGAGAGGAAGGTTGGAGACACTCCATGAATCACACATTTACAGCTGTGAATGGAAATGTTATAAATATAACTAAACAAACTTTAAAAATTCAGAAAACATTTAGTGAGTTGATAATAATCAGACCCATTTTAACTGATGCTTTCAAGATTATCATATATTATTCTTTCAAAAAAATCCTCACCATCTACACTAACAATCAGATTTTGGTCATTTTTTATTTAATTAAAAAAAAAATCTACTTTTAATCAGCAAGAATGCATTAAATTGATCAAAAGTGACAGTAAAGACAACAATATTACTGTTTTAATATATTTTGGATCAAATAAATGCAGCTTCTGTGAGCATAAGAGACTTCTTTCAAATACATTAAAAATCACACCAACCCCAATCATTTCAGCCGTGGTGTATGTTTACCATTTAAATAACTTGTTCAACAAAATACAGAAAACAAGATGTAAAGTTTTGACCACTGGCCATCCTTATTGACGAGCGCAGTAAATTAATGATTCTTTCATAACCAACTTTTTTGTTCTAGGCTTGGGTGGCCAACTTTGAGCGTCCAAGAATGAATGCTAATTCGCTGTTGGCCAGTCCCACTGGCCTCAGTCCATATTTAAGATTCGGCTGCCTCTCCTGTCGACTTTTCTACTTCAAACTCACAGACCTCTACAGAAAGGTCAGCATGTTATCATATGTCATGTTATGTCACTGTACTTCAAATGATGTTGCTAATGTTAAACGGACTCGGGGAACATGTAGAGAGTTAGCTGAATGATAACTTTTCCCCCACAGGTCAAAAAGAACAGCTCACCTCCTCTGTCCCTCTATGGCCAATTACTGTGGCGTGAATTCTTCTACACGGCTGCCACCAACAACCCACGCTTTGACAAGATGGAAGGCAATCCTATTTGTGTGCAGATCCCGTGGGACAAAAACCCAGAGGCTTTGGCCAAGTGGGCTGAGGGCAGGACGGGTTTCCCCTGGATTGATGCCATCATGACCCAACTGAGACAAGAGGGCTGGATCCACCATCTGGCCCGACACGCAGTCGCTTGTTTCCTTACCCGCGGAGACCTGTGGATCAGCTGGGAGGAGGGCATGAAAGTATGAGGAGCTCATGATTGTGATTTTACTAATATGACAGACCTTCGGTGGCAGTACTCACATGCATGTCTCTTCACAGGTTTTCGAGGAGCTGTTGCTGGATGCAGACTGGAGCGTGAATGCAGGAAGCTGGATGTGGCTGTCCTGTAGCTCTTTCTTCCAGCAGTTCTTCCACTGCTACTGTCCCGTGGGCTTCGGCCGCCGCACTGACCCCAACGGAGACTACATACGGTGAGTTGCAACTGTACAGCGAAAACAAAGAACATTTAAATGATTATTAAAAATACCTTTAAAAACATTGAAACATTAAAGTAGATACTTTCACTTGCATTTAACATGCGTTAAAATCACTTTTGTAAATGTAATTTGATGTGGCCACCAAAATGGGACATCTCAGCTTTGACCCATATGTATAAAATCTACTCTCTTTTATCTGTTGAAGGCGATATTTGCCAGTGTTAAGGGGTTTCCCAGCAAAGTATATCTATGACCCCTGGAATGCTCCTGAAAGTGTCCAGAAAGCAGCCAAATGTATAATTGGTGTACACTACCCCAAACCCATGGTGCATCACGCCGAGGCAAGCCGCCTCAACATAGAGCGTATGAAACAGATCTACCAGCAACTGTCCTGCTACCGTGGCCTGGGTAAGACAAAGACTAAGGGAAAAGAAAATGCCACACTAAACCATACATCACTCTCTGAATATGTTGCCTGCAACATTTCTTGACAGATAAGGACTTATACCTACAAAAAATGATGTAAATGTGATTAATCCTTATAAACTTATAGGCTTCTGGCTTCTATTGAGGGCTGATTTTTGAAAGGAGTTTTGTAAATTGTGTATGATTGGATGCCTGGATTAGCAGAGAATCTGGATGGAACAAGTTTGTGTTCTTCTCTGACTGATGCCTCTCTCCCTACAGGACTGCTGGCAATGGTGCCATCCAACCCTAATGGCAATAGTGACAATTCCACAACCATAAAGGGATTCCAAACAGGAGATGTGACCAAGGAAGTCAATGCACCTTCAGGTTTGGACACTCCCTAACTTCCCTATATTTTATACATGCTACACTATATTAGGCATGTCTGTTCATTTTAATTTCAATTAAAAAATGAAAAATTAAATTGTGAATTAACTAATTATAACATACACACTACTATATCTGATAGATTTTCTTTAATTCATCTCAGGCTATTCTCAAGGTGAATGGCATGGCAGAACGATGCTTTACTCACAAGGAGACCACCAAACAAGCAGCAGCATGCCACCTCAAGGTACAAATGCTATGCCAATGACACATCAATATCTATATCTGTAGTTATCAACAATCTGTCATTAAATCTCAGCAGTATTGTTATTTTTCTAAATGCAAAACATGTCATGATTGTTTATCTTGCAGGTTTTTTAGGCAACACTAGTAGCACAATGTGCTACAGGCAAGAGTCCCAACAGATATCTGGTCCTGCTGTACAGCCAGGTAATGACCTCCACATTTAAGCAGAGGGCAGTCTAATGTCATACAGATTTTAAAGGCAGCATTATAATTTTTACATGTCATTGTCAGGACGAGGGCTACACAGCAGCACCTTCCAGACATTTGGAAAACGACACAGCGAGGAGTCTGGTCCTGTCACAGGCTCAAAAGTCCAGAGGCAGAGCAGCTCTTAAACATCAGGTATGTCACTAGTTGTGTGGAAAAAAAAAATGTGTGTCAAAATTATATATATATATACTGTATATGTTGAAAAGAGTAACAATATTTGTAACAATATACACTACTGTACAAAGTTTTGGTGTCAGTTAAATTTTTGCTTTCTTTTTTTGAAAGAAATTAATACTTTAATTCAGCAAGGGTATGTTAAATTGATAAAAAGTGATAGTAAAGACATATGTGACCCTGGACAACAAAACCAGTCATACAATTCTGCATAATCTGAAAGATGAATAAATAAGCTTTCCATTAATGTCTGGTTTGTTAGGATTGGACGATATTTGGCTGAGATACAACTATTTGAAAATCTGGAATCTGAGAGTGCAAAAAAAAAAAAATACTGAGAAAATCGCCTTTAAAGTTGTCCAAATGAAGTCCTTGGCAATGCATATTACTAATCAAAAATTAAGTTTTTATTAAATTACGGTAGGAAATGTACAAAATATCTTCTTGAAACATGATCTTTACTTAATATCCTAATGATTTTTGGCATAAAATAAAAATCAATAATTTTGACCTATACAATATATTTTGGCTATTGCTACAAATATACCTGTGCTACTTATTACTGGTTTTGTGGTCGAGGGTCACATATATTGGTGGAAAACATTTATATTTTGAATAAATGCTATATGACAGAGAAAATAAATGTTTAACTTTTTGTTCATCAAAAATCTTGAAAAAGTAACACAGGTTCCAAAAAAATTATTAAGAAGCACAACTGTTTCCAACATTGATAATAAATCAGTATATTAATATAATTTCTGAAGGATCATGTGACACTGAAGACTAGAGTAATGGCTGATGAAAATTCAGCTTTGCATCACGGAAATAAATTATATTTTATAGTAGATTAAAGCCATTATTTAAAATTTTAATAATAATATATCTTACTGATCCCAAACTTTTGATATTTTACATTTTCATTGAATTTATAATTAATTAATTATGCCGTATCAAATTTAAAATTGAGAAAAGGATAATAATAAAATTATTAAAATACATTTTTTTCAAGTGTTTCTGTTTTTCTTTCTCTCACATTCTTATACTTCATGAAGCATCATTTGCATTTTCTTGTGTTTTTCAGAAATGGTCGATGCAAAGCGGTCAGCACGACTTCGCAGAGGCCTGATTTTTATTTATTTTTTGCACCTTTTCCGAGTTGTTACGTTTCACATTTTTACAGAGGAAACCAAAATCCCACTGATGGGAGCGATTGATGGGAGTGCATGATTCTCTCTATAAGCACATCAACACATAGCACTTCGAAACAATCAGACTGTACATTATCACAGGGACTTCACCCAAGTGGTCACCAACATCCTGACAACATTGGAATTACGTTGTGGCTCTGTGATCTGCACAGCTGCAATGTTCTGTCAACGTTGGGTTCATGTTTGAACTGTTTGGGACTAAATTTTTGTGTATATAAGGATTTGACAAATACTCACATACAAAATGTAAATATTTAATATTGTATGTGCTTTCTCTATTTCATGTAGTTATAGACCCATTGATATATTTTTGATATAAAGAATTATTGTGGATCAATTTTACTCTCTTCTTTATGAAAACATTTTAAAGCATTTGTAGACTGTCCATGTAGTAACACTACTAAGCCTCTCCTCGGGCTGCTTGCTTGCACTGCGTTTTTCTTGATTTATTCTTTGCTTGCTCGTTCTCTCTCTGCCTCTACCACAAATGTTTGTGATCTCTCTCTTTTCAGATTGACATCTGTCTTGTACACCTTCTCAGTCCTCCTCTCTATCTGGGTGTCTCTCCATTGCTGTAAACTGTATGAAACTATAATTCACCACCGTGTTTCTCATCCTCTCACATTGTACTTGTTTAATAAAGTGTCAATGTAAATGCTGTCTCGCTCATTTACTTACGGGATGCTGTTCTGTCACGCAGTCTGCTGAAATTGTTTTGGTGACTAATGCCGATTCCACTAAACAGCATAGCTGATGACCTGTATATAAACAAATAAATATATAAATAAATTATATATATTTTTACTAATAGAAATATTAAAAGAAATGCATAAATATCTTATATATATATATGTGAAATTGTAAGATAAAATTTGAGCGTTAAACCCCATATTTATGAACTTAACTGCATCAAACCAAGCAGCATCAACAAACAGATGCTGCTAAACATTTTCTGAAAACTAACCCTTTGAACTATTTATATATATATATATATATATATATATATATATACTGTATATGTTGAAAAGAGTAACAATATTTGTAACAATATACACTACTGTACAAAGTTTTGGTGTCAGTTAAATTTTTGCTTTCTTTTTTTGAAAGAAATTAATACTTTAATTCAGCAAGGGTATGTTAAATTGATAAAAAGTGATAGTAAAGACATATGTGACCCTGGACAACAAAACCAGTCATACAATTCTGCATAATCTGAAAGATGAATAAATAAGCTTTCCATTAATGTCTGGTTTGTTAGGATTGGACGATATTTGGCTGAGATACAACTATTTGAAAATCTGGAATCTGAGAGTGCAAAAAAAAAAAATACTGAGAAAATCGCCTTTAAAGTTGTCCAAATGAAGTCCTTGGCAATGCATATTACTAATCAAAAATTAAGTTTTTATTAAATTACGGTAGGAAATGTACAAAATATCTTCTTGAAACATGATCTTTACTTAATATCCTAATGATTTTTGGCATAAAATAAAAATCAATAATTTTGACCTATACAATATATTTTGGCTATTGCTACAAATATACCTGTGCTACTTATTACTGGTTTTGTGGTCGAGGGTCACATATATTGGTGGAAAACATTTATATTTTGAATAAATGCTATATGACAGAGAAAATAAATGTTTAACTTTTTGTTCATCAAAAATCTTGAAAAAGTAACACAGGTTCCAAAAAAATTATTAAGAAGCACAACTGTTTCCAACATTGATAATAAATCAGTATATTAATATAATTTCTGAAGGATCATGTGACACTGAAGACTAGAGTAATGGCTGATGAAAATTCAGCTTTGCATCACGGAAATAAATTATATTTTATAGTATATTAAAGCCATTATTTAAAATTTTAATAATAATATATCTTACTGATCCCAAACTTTTGATATTTTACATTTTCATTGAATTTATAATTAATTAATTATGCCGTATCAAATTTAAAATTGAGAAAAGGATAATAATAAAATTATTAAAATACATTTTTTTCAAGTGTTTCTGTTTTTCTTTCTCTCACATTCTTATACTTCATGAAGCATCATTTGCATTTTCTTGTGTTTTTCAGAAATGGTCGATGCAAAGCGGTCAGCACGACTTCGCAGAGGCCTGATTTTTATTTATTTTTTGCACCTTTTCCGAGTTGTTACGTTTCACATTTTTACAGAGGAAACCAAAATCCCACTGATGGGAGCGATTGATGGGAGTGCATGATTCTCTCTATAAGCACATCAACACATAGCACTTCGAAACAATCAGACTGTACATTATCACAGGGACTTCACCCAAGTGGTCACCAACATCCTGACAACATTGGAATTACGTTGTGGCTCTGTGATCTGCACAGCTGCAATGTTCTGTCAACGTTGGGTTCATGTTTGAACTGTTTGGGACTAAATTTTTGTGTATATAAGGATTTGACAAATACTCACATACAAAATGTAAATATTTAATATTGTATGTGCTTTCTCTATTTCATGTAGTTATAGACCCATTGATATATTTTTGATATAAAGAATTATTGTGGATCAATTTTACTCTCTTCTTTATGAAAACATTTTAAAGCATTTGTAGACTGTCCATGTAGTAACACTACTAAGCCTCTCCTCGGGCTGCTTGCTTGCACTGCGTTTTTCTTGATTTATTCTTTGCTTGCTCGTTCTCTCTCTGCCTCTACCACAAATGTTTGTGATCTCTCTCTTTTCAGATTGACATCTGTCTTGTACACCTTCTCAGTCCTCCTCTCTATCTGGGTGTCTCTCCATTGCTGTAAACTGTATGAAACTATAATTCACCACCGTGTTTCTCATCCTCTCACATTGTACTTGTTTAATAAAGTGTCAATGTAAATGCTGTCTCGCTCATTTACTTACGGGATGCTGTTCTGTCACGCAGTCTGCTGAAATTGTTTTGGTGACTAATGCCGATTCCACTAAACAGCATAGCTGATGACCTGTATATAAACAAATAAATATATAAATAAATTATATATATTTTTACTAATAGAAATATTAAAAGAAATGCATAAATATCTTATATATATATATGTGAAATTGTAAGATAAAATTTGAGCGTTAAACCCCATATTTATGAACTTAACTGCATCAAACCAAGCAGCATCAACAAACAGATGCTGCTAAACATTTTCTGAAAACTAACCCTTTGAACTATTTTGCAAATACCTGTAACTATCTGGTGTTAAGGTTATTTTAAGTGGATTTTTTAAAGACAGTTTTACTCAAGTTCAAGCAAATGTCTAATCACAGTTCACCACATTATCTATAACGTCTGACAATCACAAAATATCCAAAACACTGATTATGGTCCAAACACTGTTTTAAACTTAATGTTAAGCAATCAATGTACTGATTTACAACCTAAACTCTCACACACTTAATTTGTTTATGCTATTTATTTCCCAACAAATGCTCCTTGGTTTTGTTATGTAATGCGAAGACACTGGTATACGGTATTTTTAGGGTGAATTAAGTAATTTTGTAACAATTTTGAGGGCTGTATTTAAGCAATGAGACAGAATATGCTACTTAAAAACATTACAATATTGACTGCTTACCTAAAACACAAAGACAGAGTGGAACGCGCAAACGTTAGCTGTTCAGATACATTGTCAGTAACCCAAGGACAAAAAAAACATAATATTAAAGTTTAGCGAAACGGTAGAAATGTTTGTTTACACTACAAAAGGACATTAGCAGTGACTCGAATGGATGAATTGTTTGGCCACACCCCCACGTTACGTAAAACGTGACGTCTACAATATCATTATTTATTTCTTTGTATTAGTAACCTCAGTCCGTGAACGATAAGCAATCAATGTACTGATTTACAACCTAAACTCTCACACACTTAATTTGTTTATGCTATTTATTTCCCAACAAATGCTCCTTGGTTTTGTTATGTAATGCGAAGACACTGGTATACGGTATTTTTAGGGTGAATTAAGTAATTTTGTAACAATTTTGAGGGCTGTATTTAAGCAATGAGACAGAATATGCTACTTAAAAACATTACAATATTGACTGCTTACCTAAAACACAAAGACAGAGTGGAACGCGCAAACGTTAGCTGTTCAGATTGTCAGTAACCCAAGGACAAAAAAAAACATAATATTAAAGTTTAGCGAAACGGTAGAAATGTTTGTTTACACTACAAAAGGATATTAGCAGTGACTCGAATGGATGAATTGTTTGGCCACACCCCCACGTTACGTAAAACGTGACGTCTACAATATCATTATTTATTTCTTTGTATTAGTAACCTCAGTCCGTGAACGATGACTGGACAGATATGAAATCATTTTTTCCTGCATGTTAAAAAAATTGCACATGCATAAACCGTAAACATAAACATCTGTCGTGTTGCGTAATAAGTGACAGTCCATTTCATTACATAATAAATTAAACTGCAAAGCCACCTCTTTTCTCTGTCATAAAGAAGAATCATCTGACTGAAAGTGTCAGCTAAATTACTCTCCCTCGTGAAATGAAAGAAGAGGTAAAAAAAAAAACCAGTTTGTCACAGAATCATAAAGTCCGTCTATGTCCACACGACGTCGCTGTTCATGCGATTTGCTTACTCAAATGTTACAGTTTCACCTGTGGTAACAAAATTAATTCCACATGTGGGAACGTATATAATATAATACAGTAAAAAAAAAAAATTCATGATTAGGCCTTTATTATACTTATTATTTCAGAATGCCTTGAAGACACTTACTATTTTGATGTAGGCCGGTACACTTTAAACATCATGGTAGGTAGGCTATCACTAAATTTGAACTGAGGAAAAATCGTTTTAGTTCACTTTATATAATCTTTTGAAGTAATGAAAAGCTTTATTTGCATCTATATGCTTTCTTACTAACACATAACTCATTGCATGTAAGACTGCAGTTTGAGAATGCAAACTATTAACAGCTTATAGTGTCATTTTCGTCCTTTATGTGGGCTAATGGATTCACTGCAGACACTCACAGCCACACCATACTTCCTGCAAATCAGATGTCTTTTAATTACAAACCACGCCTCTTTTAAAACAACCCTACAGCGGTCATACATCAGATTTAACAGTTGTAAAAGATCTCCTTCGAGCCGGATTCGAACCAGCGACCTAAGGATTTCAGTGATGATCCGCTACAGTCCTCCGCTCTACCAACTGAGCTATCGAAGGGACGCTTCACCAATCGTTTAGGAGTCTTAGGAGTAGAATATGCAGTGTATGGCATGAGCATTTTTAGTTGTTGCTTTCTGATACTACGTACATTTCCAACCCGTTCGCTAGAATAATCTATTTGGAAATTCAAAAAGCATTTAATGCTGGATTATACATTTTAATCTCCGAGTACACTTAGTACACGCAAGAGAACGTAAGTACACAAGGAATTTAGTGTCGATGTAAACGGTTGATCCAGGAACATGTTGAAGGAAACACGCCTAGCGATCATTGGTGTAATTTATACTGTATAGTAAAGAGCGAGAAATATTTCTGATACATACATACAATTTTAATCTATTTTGTTTTCAAATATAAATGGCGTTTTAATTTTTAAATATGTGATACTGTAGTTTTTTTGTGTATTATTATTTGTTTGTCTGATTTTGGACCTCCTTTGGACCGAGTTTGATGATGATGATTATGTAGGCTATATACTACAGAGGAAAAATTGCTACCAAATGATTGGTTATTTGGGGATGCTGTCAATCGTCCCAAACACTGGGCCCCTATTGTTAGATGCAGCTGTCCCTTGCTTCCTCTGTCCAATCAGGAATCTGGTTTAAATAAGACCTCCACCTGTCACTCACAAACATGCTTGCACCCCTCAGTACAAGGGTACAGTGAGACCATAAACACTATTTATAAACAAACAAGGGAGGAAGAGGGACATAATTATCCTTCATTTATATCCTTCGTGACTATTATTAAGGAGGAATTTACTAAAGGACATAAGAGCAAGTCACACTGATTATGTGTAAACCGGACACAGCTACTTAAGTGCATATAAGTGCACTTTTTATGAGTTCACAATGATGTAACACTAAAACCAGCATTAATAAGGTGGAGACATACTGATGCCGCAGTGTTATCTGGTTGTCTTGGAAGTATTAGACCTGTGGAGAAACTTAAATTCCTTCGCAATCCTAAAAAAACATATATGTATATGTATATGTATATGTATATATATTATATACATGCATACACACACACACTTTATTTTAAAGGCTTTTCACCCACATTACATATCAAATAGGAAATTGGCATGACTCAGTGTTTTTTTTAACCAAATTAATGGCGGTTGCTCTATAGGATTCCAATGGTAGTCAGCCAGCTGAAATGTTAATACATAAATAGTTGTATAGACGCCACTAAACACTTGTCTGTCTTTGTCTGTTATCTCTCTGTCTTCCATCATCGGGTTCCATTCATTGTCTCAGGGGTGGGGTACAAAATTCTCTGCGTCATTTTGGAATGCTGAAATAGAAATGGAATTAATGAGAGTACTGTGAACCCATAAATGACACAAAGACATTGTTTATACTCTAAGCAATGGGTAGAACGAAACTATTGGTGCTAGCCAATTAAATCAATGCCTAAATAGTTAGTTAATCTAATCAAACATGGTGTGAAAGAGGATCCCTACCAATGCACAAGTGTGAGGGTGCATCTGTTTTGAGTCTGAAATAGGCTCCTCACACCACAAAGGTTTTAGGGTGGCAGAGTCAGAGGTTAGAGGTCAGGGTCTGAATATAGGACAAGACAAGGCCCTACAAGGTAGAAAATAGATCCTAGGTGCATCTGCTCAAAAAGCTAACCCAACAGCCACTTAGTAAATGTCACATGGGGAGGGAGGCCCCTATAAAGCCACCAGGCATCCATGGAGATCATCTCAGTCCATTCAGGATCTTTACCACCAGCTGTACAGTCATACCTCAGTGATCCCCTCTTTGCAAAACACTCAGAAAGAGCACCATGTGTGACACAGAGGAGTTTGTGGAGGAGTTTGAGGAAGAACAGGAGGAGGTGAATGAAGAGGAAGAGGAGGAGGCTGAAGAGGAGGTTGAAGAAGAGCCTGAGGAGGAAGAAGAGGCTGAAGAAGATAAAACTGAGGAGATAGAGGATGAGAAAGAGGCAGAGGAGGACACCAAACCAAAGCCCAAGATGTTTGTTCCCAACATTATGGCACCAAAGCTGCCTGAAGGAGAGAAGGTGGACTTTGATGACATCCACCGGAAGCGTGCAGAGAAGGACTTCAATGAATTGCAGAGTCTCATTCAGCTGCACTTCTCCACCAGGCAGAAGGAAGAGGATGACCTCGTGGCTTTGAAGGACCGCATTGAGCGGCGTCGGGCCGATCGTGCTGACCAGCTGCGCATCAGAGCAGAGCGTGATCGCGAGAGGCAGACGCGATTTGCCGAGGAAAGAGCACGGCGTGAAGAGGAGGCCGCCAAACTGCGAGCTGAGGAGGATGCCAGGAAAAAGAAGATCCTTTCTAACAAGGGCTACGGTGGCTACCTGCAGAAGGTCGATCAGAAGAAGGGCAAGAGGTTGACGGAGCGCGAGAAGAAGACCAAATGTCTGATGGAGCGTCGCAAACTGCTCAACATCGATCATCTCAACCAAGAGAAGCTTGGTGAGAAAGCCCTTGACCTTTGGAAGTGGCTCAGTCAACTACATGCTGAGAAGTTTGAGCTGGCAGAAAAGTTAAAGAGGCAGAAGTATGACATCAATGTTCTGCGGAACCGCGTTATTGACCATCAAAGAGGAACTAAGACAACCAAGACCACCAGGAAGTCCTGGAAATAAATGAATCAGATACAGACACATGCAATGACACAAAACGGAGCCAAAAGGGTTTGCTGGAATCACAGTTTCAAGTCTAGCATCATTTCCGTTTTCATTTCTTCTGATCAATAATTGCTCCTAATGTTACACTTTATTCATTTAGCATTGTATCGTACATGTAATGGGTTTTATAGTGTTATTTTTTTGTTTCATGTGATCTGAAGTCTTGATCTCATGCTGTAAACCTTTTAAAAGTTTATATTTTTCTTTGACCACGAGATATTACAATTTGCAGTAGAAATGCAAATCAAAATGTTTTGCTTATATTTGAATGTATGTTCCTTTTTGCTCCTCAACCCCAGTGTTATCAAATATATTGAATTAAAGCAGTAATTTAATTTTGGAAAAGATGCACATGCATCTTAACTTGAAAGACTCAAAGACTGCTTTTCTACAATTACTAATTAAAGCTCTTGCAGAAATTACAAATAAGAAATAATTTTAAAGGTGGAATTAAGCACTGGAATAAACAATAAATAAAGCTATTAATAAACAAATACATCAAGATGTTATACTGTATGAATGAAAAAGGTCTTTATATGTAACAAACATAAAGGCACATACTGTAACAGTAGTGTTTTAGCACATACATTAAAGTATACAAAGTATCGTTTACACACACACACACATATATATATATATATATATATATATATATATATATAAGCTAAATTATTAGTGTGCAGAATAATTTTATGCATTACAGTTCCCAGGATGTGATATTCTTCATCTATGAAGTCCCATTTTCCACATTCCACTCCATCTAGTGCAGATGAGCGCCCAAGTCATTCAAAAAGTACACTCCATTGACAGTGAGTGTGGATGGCTTAAGTCTCATAAAATAAAATACAAATAAGTGTTTCATTTCTGATTTGTAACTTGCTCGATTAACAAAAAAGAACATGATTTCTAAAAGCTTGCAGCAGTTAGATTGGGTCAATGCAAAACTTCTATGCATAAATCACTGTTAGCATAGCATTAAAAAAAAACAATAAAAATGTGTATATTCTTTGAAACTAACCTTAGTGCATCTAATGCAAAATAGCTGTTTATATAGTTTATAGGCTAAACACACATTTCTAAGCAATTTAAGCATCAACCAACTTTAAGGGCCTGACTGCAAACTGATGAGTTTCTATTTTTTGGCACATAACTATCATTATGCAGAATTTTATAGCAGTACAACTAGATTCCTTACAAAATTGGACAGATCATTTGTAATCTGACAAAGTTTTAAAACATTGGTCACATATATTTCCCACTAATAGTTAAAGTTTAAGAATTTAAGAACCTCAAGCTGTAATAGTGATTTTTGGATTATCAATCCCATTTTGTCCAAGTTAGCCTCTTTTTTTCCAAATCGTAAAAGGTATGACCTTGCAGCAAGATCTAGAAATCCCGGTTGTTGCTGCTGATCATTTTGGGATATGAAGTTCCAATGGAGCGCCCAAATCTATACACCACAATCTCAAGGAGATACTCATCTACCTTCACTGTAACCTTGGTCACACGCTCATCAGACAGAAAGAAGACAATAGTAAAGAGAGCCACCTCAAACTCTGGGCTGACGCCAATGAAACAACTGCCCACCGGCTTCACCAGGCCATTCCAGCTAAACTGCAGGTTCAAGACGTGATCGTCCTCGTCCGGCTGTGAAATTGAACCAAATGTAAACATTGGAAGTAATGCAAACAAAGCTATATTAATTTGGTCATATTATATTTCCCTTAGCAAATAAATTTGAAATGTTGAAATACTGTGTCCTTGTTATTTCTGGCCTTGTATCCTTTGTAGTTTACATGATTGTGTTTCTCCTGGTGGTAAAACTGGACCCAGTTGTGGAGGCCCATGATCTCTTTACCATATTTGGTTTCACCTACAAAAACATGCTCAAATCCACAGGAATCTTCACTGCCTCAGAGACAAGTGGAAGATGGCCGATCAATAAAAACCTCTTAATGTATAAATGCTAAGGCTTTAAGCAATAAGATGGTAAAGGATTTTAACATCTTGTATGTCAGTTACTAATATAACAAACCCAGTTCAGGTTATGTGATGTATGCCAGCCCGTTCAAAGGAGGATTATAACTCACCCTCCATTTTTGTCCCTGCGATAGAGCTTAAACCAGATGTCATAGAGCTGGCTCTTAAACTGAGCCAGATCTGACTGAGCTAGACCTTTGCAGACTAAAAACCTGTGGGCACACTGCAAAGACAAAACCTTTCAGAACAGGATGGAAAGAATATAATATTTCTCTTCACTTGTCCAGTTTTTGCAAGTATTTGCAGAATGTCATCTTTACACATTATTGTAATAGTCTCCTCCTTGAACCAACATCCCTGTACTACAAAGCTTATTTGCACATTTGTCTCACATTCCCATATTCACTATCCACTTCCCATCCAAACCATCCATTCCCATTAAACCACATTTTGCAAGTTAATAAATAAATGTCACATTTTAATAAATAAATAAATATTAAAAATGTGCTTTAACAAGTGTTTACTATAATATGAATATTCATAAAATATTAAATATTATTTAAAATGGCGATTTTTTTTTTTGTAGTTTTAGCATTAGTTACTTTCCAACTCTGGTCAGGAACCTCTGTCAGTCACACAGTCAATAGTAGACACTTAAAATTCTTTAAGTTGCTAAATTTCTACATGTGCAAACATGACATTACTAAATAGCAAGGCAAAAACAGTGATCGGTGAGCGATTAGATACCTTCATGACCTCTGTCTTGAGCATAGCATCCAGGAAAAGATGATTTTCCTGAAGCTCCTCTTTTGTCACATGCTCAGTCACTCCTGTAGACATCTCATAATTGTCAAGCAGATTTAGGAAGTCTGAGAAGAGACAAAGTAAATAAAACAGCGGTCTAAACACTCTTGCCATACATTGCATCACATCAGTAATTAATGAAAACTAAAAAAATTATATTTTAGTACATTAAAGTATAAGGATGCAATTAAAAACATGCTATTAAACATGCTATGTTATTACATGTTAGTATAGAAATGGCCTATAGCTACTTACGGGCGTAAGTATCCATGCTTTTGAGCTTCTTTTCATCGACATAGGAGAAAAGAGGAGCTCTAGCGCTGTCCCTGGCATTATTACTGCCTTCAGCTACAAAGCCAGCCTTCCCCTGTGAGAAAACCAATGCACTATAAACGACTGATTGATAAAGTCACCTGCAATCACGTATGTGGAATATATTACAATGCATTTACTTATTCATATATGTATTCTTCATAAACATGCCTCCTCTCCCAACCACCTACCTGTAGGTTGACTTTATAGTATTTTCCAGGTTTCATGCGGTTCACATCCAACTTCCACAGTTCATTCAGCACATCTGAGAGCTCCTGATCGATGCCTTGTCTGCAGTAGAGAAAGCACGACTTTAAACGTCTAAAATCAGTCAAGTCTGGCTGTATTGCCTAGTTAAGACAGCAATACTTACAACAATAACTGTAGTAACTATCGCAATTGTTATTAATGCTAGCATGGTTATTTTTAGTTAATCTCTACCTATCTAGTCAATGACAAAAGTCCAAAGGTTATGCAACATGATTTTTTTTTATTATTTTAAAATGTTTTATTTGTGTTGGACATAATATATATTCATACATAATAATGGTAATAATAAACAAAAATATTTTTTTTTCTTAATTTATCTTAAAATGTCTTTTTATATTACATTAAGAAAGTCAAGATTAGTATATTAACAGTCGTTAACCGTCGTTTCTTTAAACCTTACCCCCCTAAACTTTTAGATAATCATACCACCTAGACCTTTTTTTTCTTTAAGTCCCACAAAATACATATTTTAAATTGCATTTAATTCAAACACTGAAACTGTCACAGAAGAGATGTATTCATGTTAACGTCTGTATGAACTGTACGTATTAAAATAACATGTTTAATAACAGGTGTGACCACTGATCTATATAAATGATCTCTATTATAGATCAGTGGGTGTGACTCCAAATGCAGTGTAATAAACACTTTATTCGAGCCGCTATATATGAAAAATACCTGACGTCAAGCCCGGTTTCTATTCTCTCGAAACCGGAAATTAATTTGACACTAGATAGCTCACCTGTGCTTTTTATTCACAACTAGTGTTCAGAGTAGCATTTGGGTTACGCACGACGGAAGCTCAGAAGATTAGAATTAGATGTAAAACATGACACACAGCTCATGCCCATGTGAGTCACCCTAACATGAAAACACACAACACAACAACTGGTTGTCAAGTTCAGTTCCGTTCACAAAACAGGTTTACGGAAAAAATCATTAGGGAGTTAAGAGTTCCTCCCATCTGGAAACTGTCGTCGAACAGAGTTTGTAAATGTGGCATCGCCTCCATTTGCTTGTACAACTAAAACAACAAATTCAGTACGGCAATAACGGCGAAAAAGTATGAATGAATATATACATACGAAGCTTCGTAAAGAATATCATTGCGCACATACGTTTATTAACCTTCTAGCAGTTTATTTTAATACGCACCGGATGTTATAACCTTAACTTACCCGTTTGCGCGTGAAAACTAACGTCAAGTTAAAAACATTGCATCTTGATTCGATCACGTTTACAGTAACGTATAGTTTGGCAAAAGCATAGCCACTATGATTTTAAAACCATAATAAATGCCCCTAAGTAATACCGTCAACGCAACTTTTTGAGGCGGCTGATCTAAAAGCACAAAAAAGAAAGACCGTTAAACATCTGTTGCCACTAATTTTCTCACCCTTTGGTCATATTCGCAGGTTAATCCCCTTAGTTTGTGGTTCAAAGAAGCAGGTTGTCACTGAAGTCGTGTTGGATTGTTCTTGAACGATTCGTTCGTTTTGAAGAACGAGTCGTCTCGGGGAATGATTCGTTCATTCGCGCATGCGCAACATCATATACAGGTGAAATAAATGAACTTTTCCACGACATTCTAATTTATTGAGATGCACCTGTAGGTTCGTTACTGGAATTAGTCAAGTAGTTAACCTGGTTGAGTCTTCGGGTTTTTCCGAGTCGTTCGTTTAATCACGTGACAGCCCCATTAGCTTAACCAATGTAGTCTGAGCCGGAAAGAGAATTGATTAGTTCATCTCGAGTCTTCGGGAATACTGATTAATGTTACATAAAAATACTATACATATTTATATATTTTGCTATTGTATTATGGAGCGACACTTTCATAAACTTTTCTATACGCCTCTGATTATATAATGGTAAATATTACAATATCATAGCACAACAACAGCGATCAGCAATAATGATAAGCCTAATACTCACAATAAAAATAATAAGGTCATAGCTTATAGCTCATAACACAGTCTTGGAGGTAAGAAGTGGATTATCCTTCACCTGAAATGTTTGTCTTTTCATCCTGAAATGCGAGGCAAATGTTGGATCACAATAATTAGGAACCAGTTTCCACAAATCCCTTCATTTGATTGGGATGTTCTCTTTTATTCTGGAGGGCAAGGGCAGTGACTGTACCATCGAGCGTATTTTGCAGTATTAAACACGTATTTATACTGATTTCATCAGGCTCCGAAAATTCTTCAAAAAGAACACAAAGAATGGCCTTCTCAGCTGCCACAGATGCAACTCTTGCGTCATCAGAACAGGGTGTTCGCAGTCTAGCTGTAAACATGTGGAAAATGTGATATAAATCTCAGCCAGAAATCGTCAATTTTGTAATATTTATTTGCACAAAAAAATAAAGATTTATTTGAGAAAAAAGGGTTAATGGGCAAAAGTGGTTAGTACAGTGTATGACTGTTTATGATAACTTCATTAAAGAAAATCATTATGTGTTCTACAGTGACTGGAACAATTTGAGTAAGCCATTTTTTAAAAGGATAGTTCACTAAAAAACTGAACATTCTGTCATTTACACAAACTTATGTTCCAATCCCATACGTTTTCTGTTTATCTTCAGAACACAAAATTAAGATTGACCATGTTTACCATATCAGATGTGCTCTATGTGCATTATTCAGTATTTATGTGAATATAAGCCTAAATAAATCTGTTAATCATTTGTGTCTCTTCATTTAATTTTTTTTAAAAGTTTGGTTTAGTGAATGGACAAAACTGATGTGAGACTATTAAAAATATCTTATAACTTAATATCACCATTTGTGCTTGGATTTTTCCTACCATAAACAGAAGTCTTATGAGTTTGGAACAACATGTAAAGGGAACTAGACATGTTTGTTCTATTGTAATTCATGACTGTTTACTTGTCTTCAGTAAGCCTGTTTTTACTTAGGCTATGTATTATGTTTGTTTGTGTGATATCGAAGTTGGTAACAAGAATTCTGAAATTTCAGCGCATCAAAAAATGTTGATAGGATAAAAGTCCTACTTAAAGCTATATATATCATTATTGTGATGGGGGCCCTGCAGTACTCATAGCTCTGAGGTCTTAATGCGTCCCTGCATGAATGACCAGCATTTTTGAGGGACTTGAATGAATAGTGTCATTGTAAAGCTGCAATATTCTAGAAATCACAGATTTGGAAGGGCCAACTTTTTAAAAAAATTTTTGCCATGGTTACTTCTCATTTTCTATATGGAAACCTGCTTATATTTTGTTTTATTTTTGCCTTCAAGTTAAACATTTATTCATTCTTCATTGTATCATTTGCAGGGAAGAGAAGCTATTTTATCGCATCTCATTGATTTTTTCCTCTTAATTTTTGTAGAAGTTTGTTTACAATGTTGATCTGATTAGAGTGAAAACAGTGTCACTTTGGCCTTCATCTGGACAACAAGGGTTTCAGTCACAGACCAGCCCGCCATCTTGCAATCTCAGTGAGAAGTAGAGGAGTGATGCCAGTTAAATAGGGTTTGTCATATGATTAAGGAAATTGGCACCAGGTACCAGAATAACACCAATAACTTTTTTTTCTTCAAATATCTCATTTAAGTTTTTTATAGCCTACTGTGCTTCAGAATACAATTAATTTATGAAACATGCTTAAAGAAACTGCCCTTCCTCTCCTGTAAGGATAAGTTAAAATAGGAGTAAGCAGTGACCTTGGATTTTGGGAAATTATTAAAATTATTTAAAAATTCTCTCATTTTGATATCCACTAGGCCTTTTTTTGCATTTAGTTGAACAGCATATTCAAAAAGAGAATGTGAGATAAAGAACAAAATTAACACACTAGATAGACGATTTACAAAATGTTTGTAACGTTGTATTATTAATATTTACATCTCACGTTCCTAGTGCTGTCGCTCAAATGTTATTAGGCTACACGTCAAGATATATTTAGAAAATGCGATTACAAATTGGAAAAACTACTATAACATTTTAATTTGATTATCATGTATTTTTGAAATTACGCATGCATGTCATTTGTTATGCTTATATTACATAATTTCTCAAAGCACATGAATAACACAGTCTTTTCCCCAGATTTCTACTAGCTCTGTAACCAATGGAATCTTAAAGGGGTCCTATTCTGCTTTTTCACTTTTTCAACTTTAGTTAGTCTGTAATGTTGCTGTTTGAGCATAAAAAAGATCTACAAAGTTACAAAGCTCAACGTCCACTTCAAAAGGAGATATTTTATTTAACAGAAATCTCTTTTTAAAAACTACAATGACCGACTCGTTTGGACTACAACGCATATTTTCCGGGATTTGTGATATCACAAATATCGACGAATGGGACGAGACCTGGATGAGCTGCACTAGGGAAGGCAACGAGTGTTATCTAGCTAGCTTTCCCTAGGCAGACGAACTTAGAGTGGTTACAATCATCCGGGTTTAAATCGCGGTCAAATTGATTTGATTTTGACGCAATATTTACACTGAAGCTGGCAGGCGGCTATGGGAAGGAGTATGACATTTCCCGACCAGGCGCCGAGTGCTGCCAATCACAACACACACTGGCCCAGCTAACCAATCACAGCACATTTCGTGTTTCAGAAGGCGGGCCTTCATTTGATACAGGAACTATTTGAGCCGTTCATGCCAGACTGAGGAGAGAGGTATTGTAATAATGTAAAATATGTGAAAAATTATGTGTTTTTCGAACAACCTAGTATGAAAGCATGTTCTAGTACACCCCCAAAACAAAATCAAGACTTTGTAAAAGAGCATAATAGGACCCCTTTAAAACATATTTTTACAGCAAAATGCTACCACAACTTTCCGTACTAGTCAAACGTTTGGAATAATTAAGAAAATGTATTTGATCAAAAATAGCCTACAGTACAACAGTAATAGAGGAATATTATTACAATTTAAGTTTTAATATATATTGTAAAATGTAATTTTAGAGAAAGAAAGAAAGAAAAAGAAAATAAACACTTCTATTCAACAAGGCCACATTAAATGATCAAAAGTCAATACCTTGATAAGAGTAAATACCTGCATAATGTTACAAACATTTCTGTTCCAAATAAATGTTGTTCCATGTACTTTTATTTATCATGGAGTCCTGAAAACGTCATGTTTTTTTTAACATTTATAATAATAGGAACCATTAATAATAATTAAGAACCAATAATAATTGATAAAAACTGAACGTCAAATCTGAATGCTTTCTGAAGGATCATGTAACACTGAAGACCGGAGTAATGACTGCTGGAAATTCAGCTTTGCCATCACAGGAATAAATTACATTATTATTTTAAATTGTAATATTTCACAAAATTTATATTTTTACTGTATTTTTTATCAAATAAATGCAGCCTTGATGTGCATAAGAGACTTCTTTCAAAACCATTAGAAAATCGCCCACCAGAATTGAAGAATTGAACCCTTGTTAGGTCTGAGGGTATTAATCGATGGTATATGCTGTTGTAAAAGCAATCTGTTTGCATTTTTTCAAATTATCATCAAATTACCATAATGTTTGACAGCATAATTTGTGGCGAACACCCCTTTTTCCACGAAGCACCATGAATGACATAATTGAGTGAGTCGGTCTCCCTGTGCTCTCAAAATACATAAATATTTGTTGTTTTATGCATATTTTGCAATAAACTTCAAATGTATTGTTTATATTGATGTGATCACAATTTTAAATGGAATTTTTGTATTTCAACATTGTCATTCTTAATCAATTTGATCAATTCTTTTTTTTTTTGTAATTCACTGTGTTTTATTTTGATAGAACACACAAAAAACACATTACAACAAAGGAGAGAAAACCTAATAAATAAACCACGACCCTCCCAGAACCTCCCCCCATCCCACACCAACCCCATCGCACCCCAGGACCCAGATAAACACAAAAGTAAAACAACATAAAATCTAATAAATATATAAAAATATATACAAACAGAATTGGTAATAATATTAACAACAGAATGACATCATTAGATCAAATGACCTAAATCTTGGAGACTATGGAAATCCAGTTCTTCCAAATAGATAGAGTAGCAGGTTGATTATGTCATTCTAAATGCTTCATGGGATTGTAGTTCTTTCCTTCATTATAAGCTATTAAGTACACAGTCTTGTACCTGTGTCTTTTTGTCCAATTCTGAAATAATGTTTGGCCTCAAAAAAGTTTGTATTGTTGTGAATTACCTTGTAGCTGGTTGATATAATGCTTTAATGAAGAAACATGAAAGAGTCTTGCAGCTCAATCACTAGAGCATAGCACTAGCACCACTAAGGTTGTGGGTTTGATTCCCAGGGAAACTAGAAACTGATGAAACTTATGCCTTGAATGCAATCCGGTCATTTTGGATAAAAGTATCTGCCAAATGCATAAATGTAAAAAAAAAAAAAGAAAGAATTAAATTAGCTGACACTTTTATCCAAAGCAAAATGCTTCTGTAACTAATGCCACTGAAAAGTGGGCGGACACTAATAAACACACACATTTAAGATTAAAGAGGAGTACATCTCAGTAACCTCTAATGCTGCCTTGTCAGATTTGGTGAATGTGTGCAGCTGTTCACATCAGACCAAAATGCTTTATAGGGTAAAAAAAAAAAAAAAAGTAAAGCAAGTTCTTCTTCCGCTGAGACTATGGCGGCCCATAGAACTGCTTGCGGGAAAGTAATGAAATTTGCAACACAGACAGTGGACAGTCTCAATATTAACCATAGCAGATTTGGAGACTAACTCAAACCCTCTAGCTCCCCCCACCAGTTCAAAGTTACACTTATGTTTATGCTAATAACTTTTGAATTGTAAAGTCTAGAAGTGATTTTTTTCCCCTGTGATTTCGTGACTCATTCGACTCGAATGCATACAGAAAATTTTAATTTTTACAGGTCAAGATTTTTCACAATTTTGATTGAATCAAAAATAAATACATTTTCGAACTCATCCTAGATGATTTGTGTGATTTTCACCAAAATTGGGTCAGATTGTCTTCAGATCACACTGGCAAAAAGTTATGGAATTCAAGTTGATTAGTTAAATTGTTCTCGAATAACGCATAAATGAATTTGATGAAGAGCATGCCAAAATGGATGTGAGGCTATATCTCCGCAACCCTTTAGCGTATGTAAACTAAACTTGGAGTGTGTTATAACAACCATGACCTGAAGATTCCTTCACAGATTTGGCACAGTGCCACGTAGTGGTCTGGAGATATGACAAAATAATGACATAATCAGTCAAACGACATAATCAGTCATTTTGATTTTCTTTGAAAAGTTACTTTTTCGAACTCCTCCTAGACCATTGGTCCAATTTTCACTTTGGTCCATTGTCACCTCACACTGACCACACCACATTCATTTAGTAACCGTGCCACCTATTTGTCAAAAATGATAAACCTGTAAGTTATATTACTAGTGATTTATGATTTTTTACTATTTTGACTGAAATCATCTTAAAATAGCTTTAACTACTTTTTGTTTTAGTTGGTCTGATGCTTCTTGCCATGCTTAGCTCCTCAATTTGCCTTTGTTGTACTTGGCCTCTTAATTGCTGATTGCAGCTATATTTTAATTAAAGTTTTTTGATGTACAAATAAATATCATAACTTGCACTCTTAATGGTCTAATAAGATTATTTCTAGGAAGTAAATTAACCTGATTTACATCAGCCAATGTGCATGAGCACCAGGCATGTTCTCGCACAAACATTTAATGAACAGCAACTATTAGTTAAAGATTTCTCTATGTCAGCTTCTTCTTATATGTAACAACAGGGCACCCGTCTTAGTTCATTTAAGTGTATGTTATAAAGAATTTGTTTTTGCTGGATTATTTGAATGAAGCTGCATTTACTACATTCACACACTCTTTACCTTTTTCAACAGAATGAAATTAAGTGCACAAGGCGCCCCTGGAAACTTCACATTAGAGACGATAAAGGTATGTATGCTTTCACATCTCCAATTGAGAGACTACAAAAAAGTATTTGTACTTTAAAAAAAACTGCCTCACACTGCAGGTCGATATAATTTAATTTAAAAATGAGATAAAAAAAATTGTGAAAAGGTTATCTTTATGTTTTATGTTAACATCTTAACAAAGATCATGGTTTGACAGTACTATTATCGTACTCATCTCACTAATTTAAATATAAAATCGGTGTTAGTTATGTCAGTTGTGATTTGCTAAAGAGCATTTGATTGGACAAAAACAGCTGAAAATATACATTAAAATAGCTGGGAATGTTGTGTAGGATGAGGCATTAGTACTTCTGGTCTGTTTTACATGAAGAAAGAAGCTCTGAATTTTGTCAACATTAGAATCTAATTATTATTCTATAATCTGTTGTTTAAGTAAAACTGTTTTTGGCAACTAACTATGTATGAAGGCAGACACATCCTCCATGAAGTGGAGAAATCACAGACTTTGGTTGCATTTTGCTTTCTTGCTGAACGCTTTCTCAGATCTTTAGAATAAATTATATATTATATTACACTACTTATATTCACCACTGATTTTGACTAAGTTTTAAATTCTTATGTTTTAGATATACCATATGGATTAATGTCGGTTTATTTATGTGTTTCCCCTGCAGAAGAGGGATGTGTTTGGACCACACAGAGCTCTGGGACGTGTGGACAGACATTCGCTGTAATGAAGGACATCTGCTCATGGACAGGTGAGACGTATTACTTGTGTTTGTGTTGTGTACTTGGCATGTAGGTTACCATCATTTTCTTTTTGGAGGCTCACCCCTCTAGAAAGCAAATGATGGTAACCTAAACGGGTGGGGAAGGGACGGAGGTTAAAAAATTTTATACAGCAAATTTTTTTTTTAACATCAAGAAGCATAACCACTGCTGGACATCGCTCTGGGACTCAGGGAGGGACCCGAATCATCCTCACCCCTTCATTCACACAGCACTCACTCATATCACAGAGCTCTGGCTGGGATCAAACCAGCAACCTCTGAACTGTGAGACAGTGCTCTTACCAGTGAGCCACAGACCTCTTGTTTGACCAGATGCTGGAACTTATATTTCACTGTTCACCTGCATGTGATTTTGCAATAAGCTAGTTAAAGCTTAAGCAGAGACTTTTTCTGAATCACCCCCACACCACAGGAATCTGGCTGTGATCAAACCAACAACCTCTGAACCGTGAGGCAGTGCTCTTACCAGTGAGCCACAGATCTTTTGTCTAAGCATATGAAGGAACTTATACAGTATTTCATCATTTACCTTTGATTTTACTATAAACCAGCTAATGCTTTGGCAGAGTCTCTCTGTTGGGTGATCACAATCACAACATGCTGAAGTGGGATTTGAACCGTTGTCCTCATCACAGCTTTATTGACAGAGAATGTCTGTTTAGCCGCTTGCACCACCATGGCTCTCACACTGAATCCTGGTGTTTTGGGAAGTTTGACAACAATTGAATCTAAGCAACAGTGGGATTTGAACTTAACACAATGCTTTTATCTCCTGAGCCACTGATATTGGCTTTTTTCACTTAATTTCTTGGACATTTTAATAAATCACCTAATCTTTTCTAGCAAATTGTCTGCACTTACTTGAATGAAATAACATTGTTTAAACAGTATATGAGAAACTTCATTATTCTTTTTTTAATAGAAAAGTAGAGCACAGATTGGAACGGGGCAGTGTGATCAAGAAAAGACCGGAATCAAACACAGGTGAGCCAGCAGCTCTTATATGAAGTGCCAGATGCTTTTGAAACACTGGTTCATGAAGCTTTGAATCTCTTATGAATCTTTTAATTCAATCAGTGGCCAAGTCACTTGATTTCCATACAACAAGGCTTCATTATATTTTTAAATATTTCTGTGTTTTAACTGATCTCAGGTCAGTTTTATAGTTTAGGCTTGATTTTAGTGACAAACATAAAAAATGGAGAGTGATATTAATAAAACAACACAAATTATACAGACACTTTATCTTAATGATATTTAATGATTTGTAGATTACATTAAATAGATTACACTTTCATGTGAAACAATCAGTTTGTAAAAGGTGTCATTTTGGACTTTATTTATTGCATTTAGCGGGTGTCCTCAGCTGCTACAGTCAATCATTTTGTAAATCAGTGATTTATTTAAATTGTTAGAGAGTTTTGAATAGTTCCATGCTTCCCATCACTGCTTGTATGTAAAAGATGACGTCGACACATTACATGACTTACACTATCAAAATAATTTGCAGTCCCACCTGAATTATTTAAAACTAAGAAGTATTCCCACTACCTTTTGGTTTTCTCAGACAGACAGAAGACGACTATCTCTAATGTTCTGAGTTAGAGGGGGTCGATCCAAACGGTAAGAGCCTCATGCTTGTGCAGATTCTGTTTAGCCAAATTAACAACCCCAGTTTAGGTGACTTACTCAAGTTCAACCAGACGTTAATAATCAACCAGTCATCATCAGAAGGCAACATACATAAATAGGGTCTTTCCCAAAACCAACACATGCAATCTCTGCATTTGAGCATTGATCAAATCACAGAGCTTTATTTACACATTTTGAGTTTTAAAAGTATGCACTTTAAAATAAACTTTTAAATGTCAGCTCAACAGACCACACAGTTTAGTAATTGTGATGCTTCTAATTAAGTGATAAAAAGCAGCTATCAAATTAAATATAAATATTAAAATAATTTTACACACTCTGTTTTTCTTGACATGTCTTGATTTTGATGGGTTATGCTTAACCTTAAATACTGCCCTGATGCAGTATTAGAGATGTGAATGTAGTGTCCATTAAAGACAATGAGCTTCAAGTGGACTAGACCACAAGTGTGGGTATTGGGACAGACCCATAAACAGCAGTTAAGAACCACCTTCCTTCACCTCCAGATGACACACTCATCCTCGTGGGTGGACCTTCTCCTATGATTCTGTTTGCCTGCAAACCTGTATTTCTTGATTCTGGTCCAGCACTGCACATTTTACTTTAAAATTAAACATTTTACTTTTAAATGTTATTGCCAATGCATTTTCAGAAAGCTACATGAACTGATCTGAGTCTATCGGATTAGAGAGACAAACAAAATGTGCAGCACTGTGGGTCCCAGGACTGGAGTTGAGCGCTACAAACAGTCATCATTGTAGATCCATTCCAACAGAAGTCATCTAAAATAACTGAAAGGAAAAAAAACCCCAAGAGGTTAATTACTAAATGTTGCATTGCTTCGATTCAGCACTAAGCGCATGATTCCATACATGCTGTATTCAGGGAGTAAAAACAAACCTATATGCCCTATTTAATGTAAGACTAATAATGTATTTGTCTTGTAAGACAATGTATTATATGCAAGACAAATAACTTATTCCCTATTGTTTTACCTGGTCAAACTGAAACCATAAAACTCACTGTCCAGATACTCCTCCTCAAGGGGGAGCTGGTGAATATCTGATCCTGCAGCTATAAATATTTTAATAAAATAGCAATTAGACACCATTATAGACATTATATCAGTCATTATTTTACAGATTATATATGTCAACAGTCATTTGAATACTGGCTTTAAAATAATTTGTTAAAATCTGTATTACAATCAA
>NW_015505919.1:258709-259080 GCF_001515645.1 Sinocyclocheilus grahami | reverse complement strand
CATTTAAATCAGTCAAAACAAATACATCTACTTCACCAAACTAACAGAGTCTCGGAGAATCGTTTGTTCTGTATTTAATGTGTTTACACTTTGACCATGTGCTTTCCAGTTCAATACCACCACACTTCATCTGTTTTACCCCATCAGTTGAGAGCTTGATCTGGGTTCTCTAAACTAGTAGATCCATGTTAATCTGCTGGTCGAGACACTAATAAAATCATGTTTTTGTTGTAAAATAACTGAAGTTTAAATCACAGACAGCTTTTATCTGCGACTAAAACTAGAAACTGAAATGTAATTTTCCATCCGCGCCACTAGGCGGCGTAAGCGGCTTTACGGTCAGTGTGACAGTTTGACAACATGACGCTTGT
>NW_015505919.1:254918-255214 GCF_001515645.1 Sinocyclocheilus grahami | reverse complement strand
ACCGTTTTAAACACATCTTATGCAGATGACAGCTCAGTGACAATATCTTAATGTCACTAAACAACACATATTTCAGCTCTTCGACAAATAAAACCGACGCGTAATGCGATAAAGAGCATCACTCTTCTCACCTGTAAGTACCTTCATCATACTCTCCACTTCTCTTGCAGTATTCTCATTTAGTCCTTTTTTATTTGCAAGTCATTATTTCGAGGGTGTCTTTAACTTCAAATCTACTGTTTAACTTCAGATCTACTGTTTAAAATAGCTACTTGCTTAGGAAGGTTTATGAAGCT
>NW_015505919.1:252769-253307 GCF_001515645.1 Sinocyclocheilus grahami | reverse complement strand
TTTTTTTTTTTGTAGTGGGATCTCAGCAAATGCAAAAACACAAGACTCAGTCCACTGAGCTTGAAGGGGTCATTTTTCTCACAAAGAAATATTAAGAAAAATGGAATCTGAACACATTAACTGTGTAAATGTATTGAATTTTTATGGAGCATTTTGCTTTTATTTACAAGATTTAAGTTGGACTCAAACCTGTGTCTCCAGGAGCTAACAACTCTTTTATGTGTACTAGATATGGTCACAGCTCACCCATTAAAATAAATAAATACATAAAAATAGGTTATGATTACATTTCTTTTGGCTAAAAGCAATTCATTATCCACAGGATTCATCAATGCTCATCTCAGCCTGATCAACTCATTCTCCGTGTTTGTTGAGATTTTGCAGGGGAAGAAGCTGATATCAAATGTGTTTTATGAGTATTAAGTGAAATATTGTACCAAATAGAGTGTTGTGGGAAATAAATCCAATCGATTTATTAACAAATGTCTGTCAGATGTCAGTCTTGTGTTTAAATGCATGAAACTGATAACACAAACAC
>NW_015505919.1:252022-252296 GCF_001515645.1 Sinocyclocheilus grahami | reverse complement strand
ATTAAATAAATATTTATCTTGGTTATAAGGATCTGCTTTTGACATCTTTGGAATAAAAGAACGTGTCTGGTTATTTTCTGTAATATAAATGGCTATTGTAGGCTAAATGAAAAATAAGATGTATGGTTTTTAAGAAGCACAATCTGAGTGCCATCTTTCAAGCACACATTAGATTTGATCATCAGAGACACTATTTTTTACCTCACTGTCAGATGCTTTTTAAGGGGGAGATGGTGAATCTGATCTCCTACATCTGTTTAATATAAATATTAAT
>NW_015505919.1:249539-250273 GCF_001515645.1 Sinocyclocheilus grahami | reverse complement strand
TGAGGCAGCGCTCTTACCAGTGAGCCACAGATCTCTTACCTGGATTATGTGAAATAACTTATAATTCACTGTTCATCTGTATGGGACATGGGATTTAACAATAAACCAGATAATGACAGCATCATCCCAACATGTTGAGGTGGGGGCTTGAGCCCACATCTCCAGCTCAACCTCATCCACAACAAATGTGTGTTCAGCCACTTGCGCCATCATGGCTTTCATGCTGAATATTGGTGTTTGGGGCACTTTTTTTGCACATGACAACACAACATAACAAACATAAGCAATAGTGGGATTTGAACTCAGGTTACTATGTAAAAGCCCAATGCTTTATCTCCTGAGCAGCTGAGTCTGTTTTCTTGAGGAGTGTTGTGGATCGAGTTTTATTAAGAGCTTTGTTTTATTTGACACAAAACTGAAGCAACTGTGGGATTTGAACCCAGGCTTTTATGTTTGAAGGCAAATGCTTATCCTCTGTTCCACAGAGTTTGCAATGAAGCAAGGCTTCTTTTAGATAGGTTAAGATAGGTAAATAATTACTGCAATTTTGTGATTTGGACAGGTCTCTGCTATAGATTTGTTCTTTTAAGACCTGCATTTAAAAAAATGGCATCATGGCTGGCATGTAAAACTGCATGATTTGTTGTTGTAATTTTTGTTACATGGAAATATTAATAAATGTGGCATTTGATCCCAGACTTAAAAGCAAAAAATCTATTAAAGACACACACACA